>NW_027069503.1:2090328-2107260 GCF_002906115.3 Quercus suber
CCCGAGGAGCAGGGAGTTACTCGTCGAAGTTCAAGGTATATATGGAGAGAAGAGGCAGGTGCTGCCATAATTCCAGAGTGAATGGCTGAACGTGGTGATCGCTCTTGCCTTACAAACTGTTGTTGAATATTTCTCTATGTCTTTTTAGAAAAAGAAAGACATGGCAATAGACCAATTATTTCTATTTGTAAGTAGGTGCTACCGAGTTCCTGCTAGAGTGGGGAATGCGTCTTTTCCTTAAACTCTAGAGAAGGTGTAAAATAAAAGCAGTCCGCCCCCGCTTCGTCATCAAGTCAACTTCTAGGGGGGACCAGAGGGAGAGACTTCTTTACAAGAGAGGAGGGGGTCCAGAAAGTGGAGATCCATCGGGACTACACTGACTTTGTTCAAAAGGCCAGTTCATTCATATGCGAAAGACTACACCACGGAAAGGCCAATAGCAATGAACAAGGAAATAGGCTCGCTCACTCCGTTCTTCAAGCAAGTCAAGCGCAAATCATAACTTGTATCCATTGACAGACAAATCACAAACGATATCCAATTTTATAATCAAGAATTAATAAACCAAGCATTCAATTAATTAAGACAAATCCTAAATCATGAGAAAAAAATGATTGAACTCATATCTAGAATCCCATCTTAGTCAATAGATATGAAGTAAGAACAATTTAAATCATTAAAGAACAACTATTGTGGGAAAAATCAGATCACATAAATATTACTAATAATCCTTAACAAGGTTTCATCTTCAACCCTAATTATAAATTTAGCTACTCATGGTAATTGAAATAAAACAAAAGAATAAAATACTAAACATTAAACTAGACAAATAAAATAGAGAAAGAAATAGTCACAATGCTATCATGGAGAAAAGCTACAGAGAAGCCACATGCGGCACTACCTCTTACTCCAAAGCCTTTAAATAGGTTAAGGAATCTTATTACAAGTTGAATTCCTGTTTGGAGAAAATCCCAGATTTTTAGGCTTCATTTAACCAACTATTTTGGCCCATTTAACGTCAGAATTCGGGCTCCTGGTAAACTACAAAGTTGTAGTCCTTTAAGTTAACTTTCCAGCCCAACTTGAATCATCTCGATTGGACATCTGAGCTGAAAGTTATGCCGAAAATACTAATTGATGTGTAGGCTGAAATCCTAATCCAAATTGGACTTGAATTTGGTGCAAATTTCCTTTGATTCCTTACTCCAATTGGACTTAAATTTAATTGGGTTGATCTTCTCTCGAATTTAGGCCTGGCTGGATATAAGTTGGCTTGATTCAATTGGCCTAGCCCCACTTTGCATGTAAAGCCCTTGTTACCTGCAACACAAAGATATTATATAATCAGTCACAAAATAACATAAAAGTAAGGCTAAATATATAGATATGTGAGTACTTTATTGTATATATTTTATGCACATCAGAATTCCTTACTTGTCTAAAGAATCTGTTTCAAATCTACAGTGGAGAAACATCATAAGGAATCTTGTTTTCAATGGCCTGCCTTGACATCAAATGCATGGAAGGAATAGATGATACAAAGCGTACACCAGCTTGTAAAGTCCTCTTGAATTTTTTTACATCAATTATATCCTTAAAACCCAAGCAAGAAGCTGAGAATGGAAAAACCCAAGAAAGTGAAGGAAAATAAGAGAGAGAGAGAGAGAGAGAGAGAGAAAGTGAGTGAGAGGTAAATTTGGGGTGTACAATGCTTGTGGTTTCTTGGACTTTTCTTTTAGGGGTGGACAAGGGAAGCCAATGGAGAAAGTGAATCCAAGCAATGAAAGAATGGTGATGGGTTTTCATTTATGAAGGAGTTCTTCATGTTTCTTCCAGTGGCCATGAAATAGTGGGCTTTGTGTTCTCTGCTACCATGGAAATTCTTTCATGAAAGCAAATGAAACCTATGTGAAAACTGGGAGTGATTGTGGGACTACAATCTAAGCCTAACTATGAATCTTTGGTTCTTGAACTGCGAGAAATTATAGAGTCCTCTGGTGGACCACGTAATTTGTCCACCATTCCACTAAAAAACTTCTACTTGTTTAAAATTGCTGAATCAGTAATTAATTTATGTTTAAATTTTTTTTTCTATCTAACAATTTTAAACAAGTGGTAGTTTTTTAGTGGAATGGTGGACCACATCACTTGTCCACAATGTGGATCTTATAATTTCTCTTGAACTAGAGGTTAAAATCTTCCCATGGTGTTATGGAAAAATAGTAGTGGAACTGCACTGAAGATACAGAAATAAAGAAAAATGGCAAAGGGTATTTTGGTCATATAAGGAAACCAACAGGTTTTTTAAGTTACAATTCGTTTCATTTTCTCAGCAAAAGATACCGAACTACCTACTAAACAAAGTTTTTCTCCAAAAAAAAAAAAAAAAAAAAAAAAGAGCTACTAAACAAAGTGGAAATTACCAAGCTTACCCCTGAAATCTTCCAAGAATTCAAAACTTGGAGTAATTTTACAATGTAAAGTCTTAAGGCCAACATAATATAAGCACAAAATTTATCACAACTTGTTAATGCGTTAACTTTTTATTAGATTAACGTATCACTTTCAATTTTCAAATTCACCCACCATTGAAGTACATATCATAATTGTATAAAAAAAAATTAAAAAAAAATATTTGAGAAGACTAATTGCAATAAAAATCTTTAAATATATTAAGGGTAAACTATATATTTAGTTCTTATCTTTTGCATCATATTTCAATTTGATTATTAACTTTCAATTGTGTCTATTTCGTCCTTAACCTTTCAGTGCTGTATTAATTTAGTTCTTACTGTTATCTCTTGGATGGAAATTACTGACGTGACAAATGGTTAAAATAAAAAATTTGTTTCCTTTGATGTGACAATAAACTAATTTTCTCCTTTGGCCATTTGCCATATTAGCAATTTTCATTCAAGAGTTAATGATAGGGATTAAATTAACATGACACTAAAATTTTAAGGACCAAATTGAAATATGATGTAAATAATAGGGACCAAATATGTAATTTATCCATATATTAATTAGAATAAAAATAAAAGCAAAATTTTATTTATTTTATTGACATCTAACTAGAATTTTATTTCAAATGTTTCCAACAGATATTCAAAGTTCAAATCCATCATCCATGTTGTCATAAATTTCATTTAAAAAAATTATCCTTTAAAAAAATAATAATAATTACATCTTACAACTTTTTTATTTTTTATTTTGGGTTTAATGTTATAATCTTTAAAGTGATGCTCCGAAGAGAAGTTCCAAAAAGTTCAAGGAAAATCATTCCGTAGAGGAACATCACTCTGGGAATTCTGGGATTGAGGCAAATGCATTCAGGAGCTACAAGGATAAGCTGGTTGGGGATATCCCAAGTGTGTACGAACAAGTCTTTGGTTTTGGCACTTCTGTGGAGGAGGAAGCAGAATCTGATTGTGAGGTCTAGCCTCTACAAGGGTATGGTGGCTATATCTCTTTCGAAATAAGAGAAGGCAAGAATTCATGAACCTTGGGGGCAAGCCATCATTGTTAAAACGTTCGGGAGGAAAGTGGGATTTCTGTTCCTATCTTCTAGGCTGAGGACAATGTGGATGCCCGTTGGGAGAATGGATTGTATTGACATTGGAAATGATTTTTTCCTTATTAAGTTTGAACTTTAGTATGATCTTGAAGTGGCTTTGAAAGGGGACCATGGTTTATGAGCTAACATTTTCTAGCCATTAGGAAGTTGGAGCTTGAATTTAAGGAAGAGGAAGCCTCACTCTCTTTTGTGGCTGTACGGATTAGGCTGCTTGGACTGCCTATTGAGTTCTATGACCCCATCATTCTCGAGTAGATTGGGAGGGCCATTGGACCTGTTTTAGGTATCGACACTCATATAGCTAATGGTGTAAGAGGTCGTTTTGCTAGACTATGTGTACAGGTTAATCTTGATCAACCCCTTATAAACTCTGTGAGGAATGGTAAAATGGTCTAGCTAGTCCAATATGAAGGCATAAGTATGCTATGCTTTGCATGTGGCCATTTAGGTCATCGTAAGGGCAACTACCCTGCTCTAATTAGAAGCACTAATGGTGCTAACACAAACCCCTCCCCTTCAAACTCTCCGAAGAATTTATGCTCTGTTGAATCCTTGGAGAGTGATCAAACAGGTAATGCCTTAAAGGAGCCTGATTCATCCAATCCTGATAAGGTGACGGAGCTTGAAGCCACAGTGTACGATGAATGGATGGTTGTGACGCGAAGGAAGAAACCCAATAGGAATGGTAGAACTTACTTTAGAGGATCCAATAGGGATAATGCTTGGGGGCAGGATGCGCCAACTAAGCCAAGGGATCCCCAGGCAATCCCTCGAGACATGGTCCCTGACAACCAAAAAGATATGAAAAGAAAGTCTCCTGTGCCTAACGTAGGGAAGGATGGACTATATGGAGGGCTAAGTCACGAGAAGGCTTTGCCAGTCAAAATGCCCAAAGGGCAAAAAAGGTTTTTCTTACAAAGCATCTAGTAAAGTGCCTAAACCTAACAAGAGAAAACTTGTAGTTAACCATGTAGGTAACCATAGCTCGGGATGGGAACAAAACAGATGGCCCTTCAAGCCCCTAGTTAACACTAACTCCATTTTTAGTTTCGGTGCTGGATCATCTGAAAATGACACCTCAAGACTTCTAATGGGCGAGATTACTGAAGGGGAATATAATCCTAATGGGGAAATCAAACAATTGCAAGAATCCAAAGGGACCTGACGGAGATTATGGGGTGGTACAACGCAGAAGAAATGGAGGCATGGAAGAACGTCTTCCATTTAATAGAGGTCAATGCTCGCCTAGGCTACCTTCCTTTAATGGATGAAGCGTGGTTCACCACACTGAACCCATATTGGCACTTCCTAACGGATCAGCCAAAATTTCCTCCCTTAATATCCCAACAGCTAGGGCATCTATTCTGGCAAGCCCTCTGCAAAAAATCTTTGAGTGCCTTGGAGGAAATCTTTCTGGAACCTGTGATATTGTAGAGGAAAATTCTTTTGGAGAGGCCTATCGAAATGGCTCTCATGGGGAATTTGTTCAAGGTAAAGCTCTTGTAGTTCTCAGTCCCATCGATAGCACTCACACTGGATATATGCAGCGACCAAGGTTCGATAGGAGTGCTAAAACATGCAGTGAATCTTTTTCTGGAGATCATTCAGGAGAATAGAGATCTGAAACATGCATGGACGTTGAAGGAAATGGGGGAGGAGCCATCCCCGACTTGTTTTGATGCCTGGACCACTTCCAACCCCATCATGAATATTTTAATCTGGAATTGCAGAAGGGTGATGAAGCCCAACTTCAAGAAGACAACGATGGACCTTGTTGAATGGCACCAACCAGTCATCTTTGTTATCACAGAAACTCAGATTGATGGGCTGAGAGTTGACAATATTATCAGGGGCCTTCCTTTTAATAGGGCGTACTCTACATAAAAAATTAGGTTTGCAGGGGTATCTAGCTTTTATGGCACTTAGACTTTGTTGGAATGGACATCATCTTGGCCATTGAACAAGAGATCTATGCCGTTGTTTAGGTTAGATCCCTCTCTCAATCTTGGCTTCTTAGTGCTATTTATGGTAGCCCCTTGTTAGGGAGCGATGTTTATTATGGAATAACTTAAAAACCCTATATGTGAGGCATAACCTTCCTTGGGCAGTGATGGGGGACTTTAATGATGTTACTAAGGAAGAGGAGAAATTTGGGGTAATGGGATTAGTGGTAGAAGGGTTACTGCTTATAATGAATGCATGGATTTTTGCAACCTTTTTTATTTAAGGTTTTTTTGCCCTAAGTTCACGTGGATGAACTACCATGATATTTTTGACTTAATTCAACAACATTTAGACAGAGTTTGGGTTAATTCAGATTGGAAAATTTACTACCCGGAGGCTATTGTTTCCCATTTAGCTAGAATCAACTTGGACCACTGCCCTCTCCTTCTATCTTTGGATCTTAATCTTGGTTAAAGGGGGACTCGTCCGTTTCAGTTTCAACCTATGTGGTTAAGCCACAACGGATTCCCAAGCATTGTGAAGGAAGCCTGGGAGGGTAACCAACAAGATGTCTGTTAGGCAGTTGATAGTATTACTCAGAAAGCTAAGTCTTGGAATAAGGAGGTTTTTGGAGACATTTTTTGGTAGAAAAGGAACTTGACTGCAAGGCTTCTTGGTGAGGAGAAAGCCCTAGCCAATAACCCCTCACAAAGAATGATTGATATCCATAAAGTCCTCTCAGGGGAGATGGAGAAAATACTTGCCTAGAAGAGGAACTCTGGGGGATGAAAGCTGGATTAACTGGCTTATTTAGGGTGAGAGGAACACCACCTTCTTTCATATTTCTGCTCTGAACAGAAGAAGTAGGAATTGCATTGCTGGTATCAAAGATCTTGATGGGAATTGGGTTGTTGATATAGATAGAGTTAAAGAGATTTTCCTTATGGGATTCAAGAGACTCTACTCTTCTGATCAGGGATTGTGTGATAGGATCCTGCACTCCCCCCTCCCCTTTGGTAACACTCTTTTGGATTCTGAGGCCCTCAACCTCTCCTTGCCTCCCTTGGATGTTGAGATCCTGTTTGCCCTTAACTCTACGAAAGCCGTCAAAGCTCCTGGGCCTAACGGGCTCCATATTGGGTTCTTCCAGAGTTTTTGGATGGTGGTGGGAGAGTCTGTGAAAATGGAAGTTAAAAGGATTTTCCAAACAAAAAAAATTCCCCTTCAGCTAAACAAAACCCTTATAGCTCTAAGACCTAAGCAACTGGGACCTGAGTCCATCAGCCACTTTAGGCCTATTAGCCTTTGCAATACCTTATATAAAATTGTATCCAAAATTCTTGTCCTTAGATTGAAAAACCTCATGCCAAACCTTATTTCCCCCTCCCAAATTGCTTTTGTAGCTAGTAGAAGAGGCACTGATAATGTTATTGTGGCACAAGAACTTCTCTACTCGATGGAACAAATGAAAGGGAGGATAGGATACATGATCATCAAGATCGACCTTGAAAAGGCTTATGACCATATGGAATGGAGCTTTGTGAGGAACATGCTTCTTAGTCAAAATTTTCATATGGACATGGTGGAGTTGATCTTAAGCTGTATATCTACTACCTCTGTTTCCCTTCCCTTTAATGTTGAACAACTTGAGGAATTTCAACCTTCAAGAGGGCTAAGGAAAGGGGATCCGATATCTCCTAATATATTTATTCTTTGCATGGAGTTTCTGAGTTCCTTGATTAACAAAAAGTGCGAAGATGGAGATTAGGGTAAGATGAAAGCCTCAAGCAATGGGCCGGGTTTCTCACACATTTTCTTTACGGATGACCTCCTTTTGTTTGTTAAAGCTACCCAAGAAAATTGTGAAGCCATCTCAGAGGTCTTGGAGGAGTTTTTCTCCTTAACAGGTCAGAAAATAAGTAGTGCGAAGTCCAAAGTCTATTTTTCTCCCAATGTGTTGGAAGAAGACAAGGTAGTTTTGGCTCACCAGTTGGGAATTATTGAGACAAATAACTTAGGTAAATACCTTGGATTTCCCCTTAGACACAAAGGAAGGAATTGGAACAAGTTCCAATTTGTTATTGACCGGGTTTAGGCGAAGTTGGCTAGATGGAAAACTCACTGCCTTTCCCAGTTGGTAGACTAGTACTCCTCAAGGCAGTTGTTACCCCTATTGCTGATTACTATATGCAATGTTGTAAATTACTTGTGAGAATCTGTGAGAGAATTGACAAGCTCTCTAGAGACTTCCTATGGGGCTCAAATGAGGAAAAAAGAAGACTTCATCTCGTGGGTCAGGAGAAAGTGACCAATCCTACCTGTCTTAGTGGTCTTGGCATAATCCAAGCAAAGGCTAGAAACTCTGCCATTCTGGCTAAATTGTGTTAGAGAATTCCTTCGAGCGCTGATGCTGTTTAGTCCCAAATGCTTAGTGGAAAATACTTGACTCCTGCCAGATTGAGTGAAAGGGGTAGGAAGTACCCTGCTTCTTGCATTTGGAGGGCTTGTAAGGAAGGGGGTGTGATCTTTAACAAATGGCTAAAATGGTCTATTTCCAATGGGGAAATGGTGAATGCTTGGGATGATTTTTGGCTTGCCTCGAGGCTACGTAGGAACCAAATTCAAGGACCCCTGGCAAAAGGGGAGGGGAGTTTATTTGTCAAGGAATTCCTCTCTGATGGTAGAAATATTTCATTTGTTCTTCCTAATTTGATCCTACAGGAAATAAGAGGCATACCTCTTGCTTCAAATACTGCCTGTGAAGATATGCTTATTTGGGCTTTCTCAACGGATGGTAACTTCTCCCTAAACTTGGCATATATGCTTGCAAAAGATTTAAACCCTTTGAATCTGGATACTCCTAAGCTATGGGTCTGGAATACAAAAACCACACCTTGAATTAAATTTTTTTCTATATGGCAATGTTACCACTGTAGCATCCCTACAAAGGAAGTCCTGGGTTCATAAGGTTTTAATCTTGATAATACTTGTGAGCTTTGTGGTAGAGATATTGAAACCATTATTCATGTACTGCATGATTGTTTTGTTGCGAGGAATGTTTGGAGGAAGTTGGGTATTAATGATGCAAACCAGGAGTTTTTTTATACCCTCTTGCTGAGTGGTTGAAAAAGAATTATGGATCATCTGATACCTTCATTCAACCTTGGATTCCTTGGAAGTTTATCTTTCCCCAAGCTGTTTGGTAGATTTGGCTTCATCGGAACAGCTTTATCTTCAGAACAGGAAGGATTAATGATTCTATTCATGTGCAATGCATCAAGAAAGGGGCTGAGTTCTATGTTATTGTCCTGGAAATACCATCAAGCCCCCTAGAACCTAGATTCAAGTAAAATGGACCAAGCCCAATCCTGGTTGGGTGAAACTTAATACTGATGGGGCTATTTTTAGGGAACCCAAGAAGGCTGGTGGGGGTGGGGTGCTGCGATGTAGTAATGGAAATTGGATTGCTGGCTTTGCTAGAAAGCTTGGCGCAATGTCCAGCACCTTGGTGGAGCTTTGGGCCCTTAAGGATGGCTTAGCTCTGGCCAAGCAATTAAATCTCCTTAACGTTAACATTGAACTGGATGCTGAACTTATTGTCCACTTACTTTCTAACCCTGCCATTGTTAATCTTATGCTTGAACCTCTCTTCAATGACTGCAAAACCTTAATCAGAGCGATGCCTAAGTGCTCTATGACCCACATCTACCGGGAAGCTAACAGATGTGTGGATATGATGGCAAAGATGGGAGCAGATCTAGCTACTGACTTCCAAATTTTGTATGAACCACCACCTATGATGGATGTAGACTTGTTGTTTAATGTTATATATCTTGTCTTTCACCAAAAAAAAAAAAGAACAAAACCCTTTAAAAAGGGCCAGAAAATTTGACAATAACACTAGACGGCAAAAGAATATTTGTCAATAATGTTAGACAATAACAGAAGACAAAGACCTACCATAAAAAGATGTGCGAATTGATAATATTTAATAATCTTGAAGTATTTAATAATTTCTTTCTCATGGAGAAATCTAATAAGTATGTACTAATTTAATATGTGCCTGTCAAATGTCATTAATCTCCCTCATTGCTAAGTGAGATTCCTTCATCAGACATTATAGATATTTGGATTAGGATCTGGTCCAATACCTAGGGTATTATACTGGATGTAATTCACCTCATTTGTCTCACAATTTTTTTTTTACTTTTTACTTCTCATAAAGTTTTTTTTAAAACTTTTTTTAATTAATGGTTGAAATTAAAAGTTACTTTTGCAATTATCAATTTTAACCATTAAAAATAATTGTATAAGGTGCAATCGTGTAATTATCAATCATCAATACTTAAGTATTGCAAGTCCAAATCTTTTATCCCCCTTTTTTTGTTCCACTCTATACTCTACTAATAAATACTTGACACATGTTCACCTAATTAATTAAATACTATCATTATTGACTTATTAATACTACAATTATTAATTAATAGTAGTATTTAATTAATTAGGTGAACACATGACAAGTATTTATTAGTAGAGTATAAAATGAAGAAAAAAAGTATGATAGAATATTTAAATTCAAGTATTGCACCTTATTTCAATTCTAGAAACCTAATCAAACACGGTTACACGGCAGTCAATATAGAAATTTGAAAAGATGCACCTACATCAGTCACTATGTTTTGTCCTTTGTTTGTGCTAATCTAGTAGATTATTCCAATTCCACATGCTAGTGATGTCGACAAATTAAAAAACAAAAGTGTATTGGCAGTCAATAAAGAAATTTTAAAAGATGCACCTTCATCAGTCACTATGTTTTGTCTTTTATTTGTAAAATAATTGTAATATTTAATTAATTAGATAAACAATAGATAAATATTTATTAATATAACAAAAAAAAATAAGATAAAATATTTAAATTTAAGTATTGCACCTTATTTCAATTATAGAAATCTAATCCAACACGGTTACACGACAGTCAATATAGAAATTTGAAAAGATGCGCCTACATCAGTCACTATGTTTTGTCCTTTGTTTGTGCTAATCTAGTAGATTATTCCAATTCCACATGATGCCGACAAATTAAAAAACAAAAGTGTATTGGCAGTCAATAAAGAAATTTTAAAAGATGCACCTTCATCAGTCACTATGTTTTGTCTTTTGTTTGTGCTAATCTAGTAGACCATTCCAATTCCACATGCTAGTTATGCCGACAAATTAAAAAACAAAAGTGTCTCGACATCTACATTTTCTACTCCCCCACTATGAGTGGTTCTACTTCTCCCTCTTACTATAGTTAATTTTTATTGTGCCTGAGCCTACTGCCCCGCTGACATCAAACTATTTGTCTTTTCCCCAAATTTATAAATAAATAAAAATACTAACAAATACTCTTAAAATAATAATTAATAATCTATTTAAAAACAATTTTTATAAAAAAATGAAAAAAATTAATATTTTAACATGAATTGTAAACCATTGCTTTAAGGGGTGTTAAAACTTTTTTAAAATGAATTGTAAATCATTGCTTTAAGGGAAAAATTATTAAAAACTCTAAGAGTATCATAAATGTGTATTCTCTCCTCTCACATGAATTGCAGATTCTACTATAAATTTAATTAATAAGACTTACAATTATGTAAAATGAGAGAATACGCATTTATAGTATTCTGGGAATACTCAATAATTACCTATCTTAAGGCCACTCGTTAGCATGACTCATAAATAAATAGTCTGGTTAATTAATCATTCATTTTAGAAAATTTTTTATGGAGAATTGAAAAAGTTGTTATAGGGATAAAAGGCCTAAGAGTATGTATTGAGCCGTGGGCCTTGTCCGAGGACAATTAGTGGACCAAGGATAGCTAGATGATAGGGAAGACATAAGAATCAGGGTGCCATGAACAAATTATGACTACAAAGGTTTGGGAAGGTAGTTCGAGGAGGAATGCCTTCTCGGCTAAGCAAAGCAGAGGTTAGAAGGGTTGGTTCGCCCTTAAGGGCGACACTTCGAAACGTTCTACTGATAAGAATAAACATCAGGGAAACATAGGACAAAGGAAAGCTAAGAAATATCTAAGGGAAAGCTACTACCATCGCATTGAATGCTCTGTAACTAACCCTCTGACCACATTAATGTGGAAGTGATGCCTGAATAGTGATGTTCAGCCTTACAGCTACCTCTACAAGTTTCAGGAAAGTGCTGATGGGACAAGGAAAATCCTGCCATTTGATTTACACGTGGCGGACTGAGATAGTACAAAGGGGGTAATATAAAGGAGAAGGATCCCTTTAAAGAGGGGGATCGAAGAATGGGAAGGGAAAAGAAAACACTGTAGCACGAAAAACAGCTATTGTAATCAAGTCTAAGAGAAATATATTCAAGAACTGCTCCCCTCGAACATTGCCTATGAAGGATTTTTGTGCACAACACTTGTCTATTAATTGTCTTTCCTTGCTTTTTTACCATCTTTTGCCCATTGGGGGCGTTGTTCACTTCATTGAAGCCTAGTTTTTACCCCACTCTCTACAAATTCATTATGTTGGGCTTTTTGGGCCTTAATCTATTCATCTTTTGGGTATAGGATCCAAATCCCACCCTTACAATTGGCGCTGTTTGTGGGAATTCTTCAGCTTTAGCGGGGTCAACGTTCAGTGATGGTGGGCTCAGGACTAAATCGAGAGGATTTTGTTGGTTCCCAACGCCAAGATTAGTTCCTCAACCTTGAACAAAGAAGGGACCGGGAGATTAGCGTGCACACCACGCTAAAATAATAATGCGGCAAATTTTTAACAATATCACAATTTTTTATCATTAAAAAAAATCATACATCGGCTCGAGTCTCCCAAATCAAACCCAGTTCTATTTGGATTTTCCATTGATTTTCTTACTAACCAAACAAAACTACTAATCGTTGAAACCAAGCTTGCCAAATTCACCGTCGCCTGCCTTCTTACTAGCTATTAGATTCACCACCACCTGGAAAATTGTAGTACATGTCAAAAATCAAATACAAATTGAAAACATTCTCAAGGTTTGGAGATATAACATAATAGCCATAATAATTGAATGAAAGAAAAACCGCAACTCATATATTTTTCCAAAGTACATGGGTATCTTCAAGATCGATTAGTCTGACACCCACATTTGGAAGGCATCTCCCTACCCTATATAATGTATTTTCTGGTGGACGATCAAGGGTATCTCCATCTTTTTCTTTCATTGCATATAGTCCTATTCTTGTTGTTTTTTCTTTTTAATTCAAATTGGGATTTTGATTTTAAATCCTTTGGTTTTAGAGAGAGTGGGGGTAGTACTACAACTTGGAGAAGCTAGGTGGTCATTATAAGATGCAAATTGCTAAGAAAATCAATGTAAGATTTGAAAACATTTAGTAGTAGTTTTGTTTGGTTACTAAGAAAATTAGTGTATGATCCGAAATAGAAATGGGTTTCCTTGGGAGACCTAAGCTGATGTGTATTTTGGTGTGTAATTCTTTAATAAAAAAATGACACATCATTAAAAAATCGCCACATCATTATTCCATTAGACGCATAGATAAAGAAACTAACAGAAGTTAATAGAAGGACCACTAATGCACATTGTTGTAATTTCAAAGACCAATAATGCTCACTTGAAATTTTAAGAACTAAAAGTACTCTGTAGGTAAACTTTAGAGATCAACAATTTAGTTTCACCATATTTTTATATGGATTTTACTAATGTGTGCCCTTAGGGCACACATTAATTTNTTGTCCCAAAACCAAACACAACAATTAATAAACAAAAAACGGAGATTAAAAATGTCACATTAACCATTTAAAATTTAAATTAGGGAAAAAAATGGTGGAGAAAGAAGCGGTGCCTATCGAAGAGACTGAACATCATAAAAGATATGAAAAATAGCATTGAACGTTTCCTTAATGCACCAAACGAAAAGTGACAATGTTTTGGTGTTTTTAAATTGTAATAGCTAAATCAACACAGAATCCCACCACTGTTAACAGAAGTATAAAATATAGAACCAGGAAATAAAGGGGGAAAATTTGTAAAAACTTACCTTTAATTTTGGTACTCATTCATTGCATTTCATACCTTAATCACTGTGATCAGTGAATGCCATAGCTTTGTTGACAACTGCAGGAAAACTTATTATTTTTAATTTTTATTATTAAAAAAAGCACTCAAATAACTTTACAAAAACAAACAAAGAGAACATAGGAAACCAAAATATATCAAAGAGGTAATGAAAAGTATATCAATTATAAAAATAAGAATAAAATTAAATAAAAAAAACATAAATGAAATGCCATGCATGTAGTAGATACCCAAAACGAATGCAACCAAAATAGGTAAACAAAACCTATTCTAATCCAAACTCCTAATTAAAATTATTACAAAATCTAATCTAACCAATCCAACCAAGAAATTCAAACCCAAATTTATTCAATTCCTAGATTTGAAAACGAAAAGGAAAGGAAAAAAAACAAAAACATTAACTTTACCGGTTATGGGTACATGGCCTGTCTCTTTGATGGTGGCAAAATTGTTTTATGAAACTTTTTGCTTTCGTCGCCTCTCTCTTTCTCTGCTTCTTTCTCCGTGTACACATCGCCTTTATCTGTTTCATCGCCTCTCTCTATTTCTAACCCAAAATACCAATCTATAAATCAAAACCAAATCTGACCCAAAATACCAATCTAAATCATAATTAACACCCAATTGATTCTCCAAATAAAAACCAAAAACCCTAAATTTTTAAATTTAAAACAGAACTATACCAGTAGCAATTCCGATTCTGATAGTCGGGTAGTGAGTGGAGGCTTACGGTGATGGCAGAAGACTTGGGTGGCGCCCTTCTCTCTATCTTTGCCCCTCTATTTCATTCTTGACTCCTCTTCGTTCTTGATGCTTCATCTCCGTTACTTCTTCTTATTCCAGGGAAAGAAATTAGCGGACAGTTAGATGAAGAAATCTGACAGGAAGTGAGAGACATCTTTTCATTCTTGATTGTAAACTGCAGTTTTTAATCTCTCGATCCCTCTCTCCTTCTCCGTTCTCTGCCTCTCTATTTCTCTGTCTCTCTTTTCTATCGGTCTCTCTTTCTCCTTTCTCCGTGTAGCAGTCTTTTTTTTTTTTTTTTGGGGTCTCAGCAGTTGGTTTTTCCTTTTATACCCATAGGGCTCCAAACAGTATTTAACTTAGTGAAAAATTATAATTTATCGCTTTTTTTAAAGTGACATCACTTTTCTGATTTGTCAACACATCCTTAATTGTAGGCACTCACTTTCTCTCAGCTTCGTCTATTATATATATATAGATAGATAGACTAGTCGTAGAATTATGAAATGTATGGGAATAGATAATTATTTTGTAGTTATGGTATAATATAAGTGGAAAATAATTTGTTCTCCCAAAAAATCAAACAATTTCTAAAATTATTTTTCATTTATCTATCTCAAAAAATATATCATCATTTTATTATTTGAATTAGTTTGATTGATATTATTCATTTTTTAAGAGGTCCATATTTTTTTATATTATGTTATAGCGCGTTATATTTTCCTTTGTTTTTCTATACAAATAAATTGTTTAAGTTTGAATTATACTATTCAAATTTCTCATTCTCTTAAAAGATATTATCATGATAATAAAAACTTATCATAAAAGTACACTTGATATTAAGCAAATAGTTGATAGCCACATTCAAATACATAGCTAAGGTTGTATTTTGATATAAAATCATATTCCCATTTCCAAAATAACTAATTATTATTGTTAGGTTCTAAGGTCTTAGGAGTTTTTGTATTTAGAACTCTAATTTGTAATGTTGGCAAACCATGATCAAAACAGTGTATTTAGTCTTGTTTAGAATTGCTCAAAGTTGGTTTAATATTGTAAAGTTGGAATCGAGTGGCTGCAGAAGTACTTGGGACTTTCGGCCTGGCTCGATCGATCGAAGAATAGACTCGATCGATCGAAAATCGCACAGGTTGAATTTTCTGCAGATTTTCCAACTCAGCCCTACTTCATTAAACGTTTAGGGTTTTGTGTTTTACCCTAGGTATATAACTAAACCCTAGCCACGTTTTTGAGGTTGCATATTGCGTTTTTGTTGCTCATACATTGCTAGTTTTGTGTGAATCTCTGTGAGATTCCTTGAGGAGCTTTCCTTTACACAAAACTTAGGGTTTTCAAGGTAGAGATGATTTCAACATTTTGAATGATCATAAGTTGCACCATTGGAAGCTTAAAAGAAAGTCAAGCGGATGCTTGTACTGTTGAGAGAATTCAAGAAAGAAGTAGTCCGTGGATTCGGAGCCTGCACGTGGTCGTGTCAGGTAAGTTTACTGGTAGGTAGCATTAGAAAGTCGAGCTGGGGGCTTGTAGTCCTTCTTGTAGAACTTCAGATTCTTCATAGTGATTCTAGTTATCACTTGAGATCAGTTAGTCTAAATCCTCCCCAGTTTTTTACCGAGTTGGTTTCTGGTGATCATATCTTGTGTTTTTATTTTTCGTTCTGACTTTATATCTTGATATGATTATTTGATTGTTTAACCTAGATTGCATAATTTGACTAAGTAATCAACTTGGCTAATTAACTAGGTTAATCCAATCTAGTTGTGTTTAAGGGGTCTAAATCCGACAAGTGGTATCAAGCTGGTAGCTCTTTTTGTTGAGATTTTGATCTCTGAGCTGATCATTGACCCCTGTTGTCATGGAGCATGGACACTCTTGTTTGTTCCTCCTCATTTTGATGGGAACAACTATGCTTATTGGAAGTAAGGATGAAAGCATTCCTGAAATCCATTGATGAAAGGGTTTGGAATTCTGTTGAATAAGATGGGAAAGCCCACTACTCCTGTGAGTGAGTGGCAAACTTCTGAAAAAGAAGCAGCAGGCTTCAATAGCAAAGCTATGAATGTCATCTTCAATGCTGTTTCTATGGAGAATTTAAGAGGATCTCTAATGTTGAGGTTGCTCATATTGCTTGGAAAATCCTCCAACTGTGCATGAAGGCACAAAGGCAGTTAGATTAATAAATTGCAACAATTGACTTTAGGTTTGAGAGTATTAGGATGTCTGATGATGAATCCTTTGATGAATTTTATGCCAAACTGAATGATATTGTCAATTCTGCTTTTAATTTGGGGAAATCTATGATCAACCTAAATTGTTAGGAAGATTCTTAGATCTTTAACTGAAGATTTTAGACCCAAAGTGACTGCATTACTGAAAGCAAGGATGTGGACTCCATCCTGTAGATGAACTTGTAGGATCTCTCCAATCCTATGAGTCTGACTACCTAAAGTAAACAAATCCAAATCAATGGCTCTTAAGTCAGTTGATGATGTGATGGTGGTGGATTTGATGATGAGCTCTCTGCTAAGAGATTGCCTTATCCTTGCAAAAAACT
>NW_027069503.1:2113340-2148543 GCF_002906115.3 Quercus suber
AAAAAAAAAATAGAAGTAGGTGGATAATATGGCTATTGATGTGGCTCAACAAGAACGTAGCAATAATAAATGTTACGCTTCAATTTTTATATATACTAGTCACTAACATGTGCGATGCACGAGACTGTTTTAGATAAAATGTTAACGTGTTCAGGTTTAAACATTTCTCTAATTTCAGCTATTGAAAACTAAATTTCTCTAATTTATCACAAATATAATAGAACTTCTAGACCATACAATCATCACTGTAAATTACCTATTAAGATAATTTGGACTTCTCACAACAATTGCACCAATAACAAATACAATTTTGTCATTTTTTCCTATTCAAATCCTAGTTTCACATATATTTTATAAGGATAGGCTAGTCAAGCAACACTTCACCTCATGAATGTGAAACACAAAATTTATATATTATAAGTTTGAAACTAAATGAAACTCACAAACATTTTACTTTTTGCACTTAAAAAACCCATATGCATCAACCACTGCAATTGGCTTTGATGCTTTGATAGCCATGATAGCCCTTGTGGACATCATTCCCAATTTAGATGTTAGAGCAAGTGGCTAAATACTTGAATGAGGACAATCTCATCAATACACAACAATACATTTCTTTTTTTTATTTAAGAAAATCACCTAACCATTATTATTGATCACTGTTAATATATAGCTTAGTTTAGTCTAGCCCATCGGGTTTAGCCTAGTATATTGTACTTATAGTATACTCATATTACTTATACTTCATACATACTTGGCCTATATAAGGCTCTCTATTGTACAATGTTATTTACACAAAATATACATCAATATACAGACTATTCAGTCTTTCTCTCTTTCACTTTATATTCTTAAAATGGTATCAGAGACAAAACTCTTAACTTTCTAGCACTTGTGGTCTTCTTTGGTGTCTTTTCATTGCCCTTGCCTTCATATAGTACCCATTGTCAAAAGTGAGTTACCGTTGTCAAACCCAAAGTCTGTAAAACTTTCGAATCTAGTCCAAACTACCAACCTAAACACATAGATTGATAGATCACACAATCCCAAGTAAAACCCAACCAGAATAAACTTAATCTGAAATCATATGAGCTCCCACTCACCACTTAAAGGTCTGTCCTGGCAGGATCACATGCCTATGTGCCACCACCCTTCACGCACTCTCACATGCCAGAATTGCTGTCACGCGTTGTGTGCATCACGCGTCCCATACACCATTCACTACCGCACTGCCATGTTAACCCTAGTGAGATTAGAATTCATTGACCGTGATTGCCCAATTGATATTGAACACCGCTGTTGACTTTAAACGCCACTATTGATCATCGTTGCCGCCATTGACTAAGGTCAAAATTTTTCAACAGGGCTTATCTTACTCAGTTTTTCACATAGATTTTGATTTAGGGTTTTGTTTCTTTATTTGAGGTCCCTAAATCACTCTTTTTGGTCATTTTCTTCATTATGACTCAATAAAATGAACGAGACATTATACATCCCATCACCGTTATCCTGGATGGTCCTACTACCTATCATGCTTGGTCTTAGAATATGATTGTCTTTCTCAAGGGTTGCAAACTATGATGATATGTAATTGGTTCGATTCCCAAGCCAGTGCCAATACCTAAGTCCAAAGCTACAACTGATGCCAATGTCTCTAAGACTACTGTTGCAGAGGATGATTATGAAACACGCCTAGAGGAATGGGAAAGTATTGAAAGTAAGATATTTTTTTGGTTTATCAATAGCTCTGTACCTTCCATCCATAGTCTTCTTCCTCGTCTTGGTACTGCTGCAGTTGCTTGGATTTTTTTGTCCAATCGTTACAATTGCATTAATGATTGAAGTCTGGAGTTTCACATTGAATCAAAGCTTTATCACATGCGCCAAGAGACAGATAAGTCTATTTCTGATTATTATTCTCAGACTTCTTCTATATGAGAACAACTCTCTATTGCAGATCTTCCATTACTATATCTTGAGGACATTGAGCTCCTTGCTAAATATCAAGACCGTCATTGATTTATGCATATTATGATGGGTTTACTTGAGGATTTTGAGCCTATTAGGGCTTCTTTGCTTAGCCGGGTTGCTACTTCTTCTTTTGATGTTGTAGTCAAGAAGCTCATCTCTAAGGAGAACCGTCGGATTACTTATCACATGTCATCCTCTAACCATGTGTTGGCTACACCCTCTCTTCCCCCACAGCCTCTCATTGCTGCAATCATTGCCCCTCCATGATTAAACTTTAGGCATCTCTCCTCTTAGTCTTTGAAAGGTACTCGCTGCAAGTTTTTCCGTGCCCAGGGCCATGATATCTTTGTTTGTCGCAAACTGCAGAAATTCATGCAAGAGCAGAACAAAGCTTCTCCTCTTCAGGTAGCTTCTATGTGTCCCTCAAATCTATCGGTTCCTACAGTTCAACAAGTTTTATCCCAAACTTCCATTGCCCTTTCTGTCACCTTAGGTAACAATTCTTGGTTTTTTAATACTGCATGTTATAACCATATGACCCTTGATGAATCATAATTCTCTGAGAAGGCACCCTTAGCACATCCTATCTCTATTTTCACTACTAATGGAACTGCAATGCCTGTTAGTCATAAAGGAACGATCTCTACTCCTCCTCGAGTAGCTTCTATGTGTCCCTCAAATCTATCAGTTCTTACAGTTCAACAAGTTTTATCCTAAACTTCCACTGCCCTTTCTGTCACCTCAGGTAACCATTCTTAGTTTTTTGATATTGCATGTTGTAACCATATGACCACTGATGAATCACAATTCTCTGATAAGACACCCTTAGCACATCCTATCTCTATTTTCACTGCTAATGGAACTCCTATGCCTATTAGTCATAATGGAACGATTTCTACTCATAGTTTTTCCCTTAGTGACACATTTCATATTCCAAAGTTGTCCCTCAATTTGCTTTCTATTGGCCAACTCTGTGAATTAGAAGTAGATATTTTATTTATTAATCATGGTGTGGATGTGTAGGATCCCCGAACTAATCAAGTGCTTGGGATAGGCCATAAGGTTGGACGTATGTTTAAGGTTCACAACTTGAATATTCCTTCGCAAGTTGTTTCTGCTGCTGCTACTACCACCCTCTTGTCTGATTTATGGCATGTTTGTCTTGGTCATACATCTTTATCTTTTCTTCAGTTGTTAGCTTCTCAAGGTCATTTAGGTTCAATTTAGTTTCCAAAATTTAATTGTACTTCCTGTCATTTTGGCAAACAAACAAAATTGCCCTTTAATAAAAGTGACTCTTTTTCTTTTGCACCTTTTGATCTTATATATTCTGATATTTAGGGATAAGCATTGGTTCCCATTGATGGGGCATCTCGATATTTTGTCATATTTGTGGATGATTTTTCTCGATATACTTGGATTTATCTGCTTTACCATAAGTCTAAACTTGTGTCCATTTACCAAATATTTCATAAAATGATTGAAACATAGTTTAATTGCACTGTTAAGATCTTTCGGTCAGATAATGCTAAAAAATATAATGATAAATCTTTCTTGTCCTTTTTAGATAGCAGAGGTACCTTCCCCCACCGGTCTTGTCCTTACACTTCTCAATAAAACAAAAACACTGTCACATTCTTGATGTTGTTCGCACCCTTCCCATTTCTGCCTCTATTCCTGAGTGCTTTTGAGTTGAGGCAGCACTCACTATTGTTTACACCATTAATTGTGTTCCTTCATTGACCACTCACAACAAATCACCTTTTAAGCTTTTTTATGGTCAAACCCTTGACTACTCATCTCTTCGGGTTTTTGGTTGTGCTTGTTTTGTCTCTCTTCCTCCTCATGAACGAACAAAGCTCTAGCCTCATGCTCGTCTCTGTTGCTTCCTTGGCTATGATGTATCCCAAAAGGGTTTTTGCTGCTATAACCCCATCACTCATTGCCTTCATGTCTCCTGTCATGTTGAGTTCTGTGAACATCATCCTTTCACAAGTCTTCAGTAATTTCCTATGTCCTCTTCTTCAAAGTCTCCCATTTTTACTGATCTTTTTCTCTCTCTTTATCCTGAATTTGTGAAGAATTCTTCAACATTGGCTGCCTCCCTAGACGACTCATCTCTGGTTTTGTCCCCAGCATATGACTCGTCTGTCTTAGATCCTGTGGCACCACCATCTCCTGAGCCTCTTGTTGGTCTTAACCTTCGTCGTTCTACTCGGGTAAGCATTCCTCCTCATTATCTCACTAATTATCACTGCTTTTTTGCTTTTGCCACCCTCTATGAGCCTCACACCTATTGCGAGGCTCATATTGAATCTCTTTAGCAGAAAGCTATATCCAAATAACTAGATGCCTTTCAGAAAAATCACACTTGGGATATGGTTGATTTGCCTCCTAGTCAGTCTATAGTAGGTTGTAGGTGATCTTACAAGATCAAGTCAGGAATATGGCATTAACTATAAGGAAACATTTCCTCCTATTGCTTGCCTTACATCTGTTAGATATCTCATTGTTATGGCTGTCATTTTCCATTGGCTTCTTTATCAGATGGATGTGAAGAATGCTTTCCTCAATGGAGACCTCCAAGAAGAAGTGTACATCAACCACCCCCTGGCTATACTCACTTAGGCCATCAAGTTTGTTGCCTTCACTGTGCTCTTTATGGCCTCAAGTAGGCTTTTCGGGCTTGGTTTGAAAAGTTTAGCTCAGTTGTTGCTTAGCAGGGCTTCACATCGAGTCCTCATGACACTACTCTCTTCGTTTGAAGATCTTCTGCTGATATGACTCTTATTCTTCTTTATGTTGATGACATGATTATTACCGGAAATGATTCTACAAGTATCTACTCTTAGCTATTTTCTTGGGCTTGAGGTTACCTCATCCTCTAATGGATACTACCTTTCCTAAGCTAAATATACTTTTGACCTTCTCTCTAAATCCGGTATCACAGATAAAAAAAATTGTTTCCACCTCCTTGGAATACAATTCCAAGCTCACACCCTTGGATGGTGAACCTATATTAGATGCTACTTGTTATGGTTTGTTGGTTGGCAGTCTGATCTATCTCACTGTCACTCACCTAGATATTTTACATGCCATGAGTATGGTTAGTAAGTTCATGGATGCCCCTCGTTCTGTCCATTATGTTGCTGTTCTTCAGATTCTTTGATACGTTAAGGGCACACTTTATCATGGTCTTCACTAGTCCTCTCAGTCTTCTCTCAAGCTCTACGCTTATTCCAAAGTGGATTGGATAGTTGATCCAACTGATCAATGCTACATCACAGGTTTTTGTTTCCTATTGGGTACTTCTCTTGTCTCGTGGCGTACCAAGAAGCAGGACGTGGTTTCTCGTTCTAGTACCGAGGTTAAGTATTGTGCTCTTGCTAACACCACTTGCGAGCTTGTCTGGCTTCGATGGCTCTTGGCTGACATGAATGCTCCATAGCCTATTGTCACTCCTCTTTATTGTGATAATCATAGTGTTATCTACATCGCTTATAACTGATCGGTTTTTAGACCCCTTAAAACACAGCAATTGGATTAACCTTGTTTATTAGCCAAGTAATTAACTTGGTCAAATTATGCAAATCTAGCGTAACACAATCAAATAATCATATCAAGCTATAAAGCAGAAGAAATATAAAGAACACAAAGATATGATCACCTAGGAAAACCAAACTAGTAAAAAACTTGGGGAGGATTTAACCTAGCTATCCTCAAGGTAAACTTGAATCCACTATATGAAAGAATCAAAGTTCATACAAAAGGACTTACAAGCACCTAACTTCCTAATGCTACCCACTAGTAGAACTTACTGACATGACCACGTGGAAGCTTCGAATTCACGGACTCCTTCTTTCTTAGATTCTCCACAAGATACAAGCACTCCCGCTTGTGTTTCTTTAAGCTCCAATGGCAGCAACTGAGTTGATCATCAAGATGTTGATATTATCTCTACCTTGAAAAACCTAAGTTTATGTGAAGGAAAGCTCCTTAAGAATCTCACAAGAGATTCACACAAACCGTAAAGTATGAGCAATAATACAACCAAAACAACTCTCAAAAACATGGCTAGGGTTTTGTCTTATATGCTTAGGGCAAAAATATAAAACCCAAAATGTTTAATGAGATAGGGTTGAGTTGGAAATTCTGCAGAAAAACATTCTGGCCGACTTTTGATCGATCGAGTCTAACTTCTGATCGATCAAGTCAGGTCGAAATGCACCAATGCATCTGCAGCCTCTCGATTTCAACTTTACATGAATTACACAACTTTGAGCAAGCCTAAACAAGACTAAACATATTATTTTAATCATGGTTTGCCAACATTACACATTAGAGTTCTAAATACACCAAATCCTAAGTCTTTAGAATCTAACAAACTCCTCCTTTGGCAATCCGTGACATAACACAAATTAAAAGCTCAAAGTTTACAAATAAAAGCCTTTTACAAAAATAATGCTCATAACACAAATTCAATCCTAACTATTATCCATCAGTTGCAAGTGTAGACAGTAGCTCAATTGAATCAACATGTATATTCTTGAAACACTCAACAAACGCATAAACGCATGTGTGACAGAGAACGGTAAAGCAACAGGTATGTAAACTAACTCTCCCCTTAAGTTAGATACAACAAAAATAAAACATTCTTGTATATTTCACACAACACATAATAAAGACATATCAATGAATAACTCATAAATATAAATCAATAAGCAGTGAACACAAGACACAAGAATCATATATAGCAAAATAAATGTATCTCCCCCTAACATGAATAGCCCCAAAAACATGATATACACAGTGAAGCACATAGATACAATCTAATATCTCCACTAGCTCCGCAAAACAAAAGAAATACTCCCCCTAACTACAAAAACTCCTTTGCAATGTCAAAACTCTAGTCTTCCTTTTTGTGATGGAATGCCAAAGGACAATCACAAACCATCATCAAAAGGAGGTGGTGAGGGTGAACGAAGATGCGCTAAGTCGGCTCGCAAAGCACTTATCTCATCAAGCAAGTCCACTAAAATCTGACCATGAGCCGCCTGAATGGTCATGACAGTCTCCAAAGTACGACGTATATCAAAGTCATCTAAAGGAGGTGGAGGAATATCAATAGCAGCAGCATCACCAATAGGATCAGTAACATCCTCACCAGCAGGACCTATAGAAGAAGAAGGAGGAGGTGCACTACCAGAAGGCTCGGACCTAGGGTGTTTAGAGCCAGCTCGAAGATGAGCAGCCCTTTGTCTAAGAAAAGACGCACCTATGGGAGCAATAACACGAATAGGCTCAGAAGAAGGGAAACCATCTAGACCAAGATATAACAAAATCCTATGAATAAAGATAGGATGTACAAGAGCATGAGAGGAAGATGAACTCCTATAAACTTCGTTCAAAGAACGAAGAAACAAGTGAGGAAAACTAATAGGAGCATCAGTAACAAGAGCGTACAAAAAGACACACCGCTCAAGAGGAATGGTGTGAAGATGAGAAATAGGCCAAATAAAATGACATGCTATCCTAAAGAAAAGATAGTGCAACTCAGATAGCTCAGCAGTGGTGATCCTAGGATCAGAACCCTACTAGATAGAAGACTCAGTGATGTATGACATGATATCACTCAAAAGAGGAGACTCATCATAAGGACAGACAGGGTGAAAGGACCACAAGTACCCCTAAAGCATCAGCCACTACAGTAGGAGTAACGGTGTACTCTACACCTTGTATCCAACTCTTTACCAAATTGTTAGAATCATAGACGCGGATAGAGATGTTTGAAAAAAACTCTCTAGTCAAGGTAGTTGGAGGAGGAGGATCAGAAATATCCAATAAAGGTAACCAGCCCCGATGCTCAAAATTTGCCCTAATGGCAGGATCAAGCTCATCTAACACAACAGAACGCTCAGCCTATATCTTTCTCTTAAGGTTCAGTTTATCAAAAATCTTTGGTTTTTCTCACTAGGAAACTTCTCACAGTCAAAAGAAGTGGGGAAGGAGAAGGTGAGGGAACAGACCTACAAGCTCTAGTCTTCCTAAGCATAGTGATAAGGAAAGGACAAAGACATCAAGATAGAACCAAAAGAACAAAAAAAAAAAAAAAAACACAAACCAAGGGCAGACTGCAAGTTAGCACAAAAAAATATAGAACAAAACTCTATATGATGCATGAACAATTACAATGTCATGATGCATGTTCTAATGCAGTAAACTAAGTTCAAATTAAGTTCAAATTCACATAATTGGCTTGAACACAGAGTTTCTAAAGGAAAACCCCCAAAATTAAGAACCACTTGTTAAAATTTTGAAAACCTTTGATGAATTGATCATCACACAAGCTAGAATACAAAATATAATGATCAATTACATTAATTAAACAAGCCAATTGCATCAATTGAACCCAATTTAAACAAATCCCAAATTCAGATCAATTACAGGCCCTAGAATTTGCAATTTTCCATAAAACACAGAATTGATCAAATTAAACCATCAATATCATGTTTATATCATGTCCCAACAAAAACTCATTGATCAATTTCACTTAAAATGGCTTGAATCATGAAAATCCCCATAAAGAATAGGTCCAAAAATTTGAAGAATAAATGCATGAAAATGCATGAGACATGAAAATAAAAGAAAAAGGATGGGTATAATGGACATACCGGCTTTAGAAGACAAAAACCTTGCAAAAGATTCAGAGAAAAACGACAAAAAATAGAAGCTTTAGCCTTGCCGAGTCGGAGAGAGAAAGAAAAAGGTTTGAAACTTTTGAAAATGTGATTTGAAAAAGTCAAGAACAGTGTTTTAAAAAACCTGATTCGCGATATTCGATTGATCGAGAATTACATTCGATCGATCGAATCAACCTGAGACTCTTAAAAGGATTTTAAGTAATTTTCAATTGATCAAAAAATAGAATGGATCGATCGAAACAGGCAGAGGCTTACAAAATTTTTGAGAAAAAAACACAGTTTTGAACAAAAACTTTTTGGCCATACACTCCTCAAAGCATTGAAAGTTGATGAACAAAATGCATGAGTATGAGATGAAATGCTTTCTTAAAATTCCAAAATTTAAACCCAATTCTCCCAACGATTAAGGTTTCAAACAAACTCCCTTTTTGATTTTCAAGCAACAAATCAATTGTGCATAAATCTCAAGGTATTTTTCAAACTTGGTTGGTCAAACCAAAAACACACACAATAACATGAACAGTGTTTAGCAAAGAGTAACTTGTGTAGTGTGTTCAACTAGCAAAAGCTTGAGATACATGTGAGGTGATAAGTGAATAGAAATCAATCACAAAGTCTACAAAATCCATCACATAGAATTCAAAAGAGACTATCACCTAAAGAGTTACATCGTATAACTCCCACATCTCCTAGATTACAAGCTTATAATCATGTAAGTTTCTTGAATTTTTGACTCATAATGTACACACAGATTTTAGTTATGCGATTTGGCATTAAGTCTAATAACTTACAATCATGTAAGTTTCTTGAATTTTTGACTCATAATGTACACACAGATTTTAGTTATGCGATTTGGCATCAAGCCTAATAGTACACACCAATTTTAATTATGTGATTTGGCATCAAGCCTAATAGTACACACCAATTTTAATTATTAAGCAATTAAACTGAGGCTACACCTTATGTTCTTTTTGTGCATGTGTTACACTTTCTTGAGCACAAAATCCTACGATATGCACTAAGGTGTTCATGATTGGCTAGTGAACAGTGGTGAGATGGTTATTTATGCCTTTCTCAAAAGGATCAAGTTCGACAGTCAAATAACATGTGACTTCAAGATTAAGACAAAGAGATAGACACCGTAAACATCTTTCCCACACAACATGCACTACAAAGCTTCAACTAGTCAAGTGCAATAAATAAGTTCATTAAAGCTAAACAAGGTACACAAAACATGTTATGTGTAAATAAATTGACTAACCTTGTTGTCAAATACCAAGAAAAATAATGCAAAACACAATTTGCTTTCCTCCTTTTTTTTTTTAAATTTATTTATAAAGGAAACAAAAAAAAATAAGTCCTAGAATGAAATGCATGAATGTTATGCAATGCAAATCCTAGAAACAAAAGAACACAAAAACAAAGAAAAAAAAATGGTCATAAAAGAGTAGAGCAATGAAGCACAAGGACCATGAAAGCCAAAAGAGACTAGGGACACCGAAGCGCACCAATTACTTGACGAAGTGTCTCAAACTTACTTCCATCAAAAGGTTTGGTGAAGATGTCAACGTTTTGACGTTCAGTAGGGATATACTCAAGAACAAGAATTTTCTTTTCAACTAGATCCCTAATGAAGTGATATCTAAGTTCAATGTGTTTGGTCTTAGAATGCTGAACAGGATTCTTAGATATATCTATAGCACTAGAATTATCACAATAGACAACCATGGTGTCTTATGGAATCCTATAATCACTCAAAAGCTTTTTCATCCAAAGGAGCTGAGAACAACAACTCCCAGCAGCAATATATTCTGCCTCAGCAATGGACAAAGAAACAAAATTTTGCTTTTTACTCATCCAAGCCACAAGATTGGCTCTAACATAAAAACACCCCCCAGTGGTGCTTTTTCCGCCATCAGCATTCCTAGCCCAATCAGAATCAGAAAAACAAGCAAGAGACAAATTTGACTCTTTGCCATAAAATAATCCATAATCACAAGTTCCACTCACATACTTTATAATTCTCTTAATAGCATTTAAATGAGAAACCTTAGGATTAGACTGAAATCTTGAGCAGACACCAACACTAAAAGAAATATCAGGTCGACTAGCAGTCAAATATAAAAGACATCCAATTATGCTTCTATACAAAGTAACATCAACAGACTCACCTGATGGATCAATTATTAATTTTGCATTAGCAGCCATCGGTGTTCTAGCATGAGCAGCCTTGTCTAGTCCAAATCTTTTGACTAGATTTCTTGCATATTTAGCTTGATTGATGTAGATTCCTGACTCCATTTGCTTTACCTACAATGCCAAAAAGTAAGTCAGTTCACCAACCATGCACATTTCAAACATTTCCTTCATTTCATCTGCAAAAGAATGAGCAAGAGAATCATTAGTAGCACCAAAAACAATGTCATCAACATAAATTTGAGCTACAACAAAACTAGTCTTATCCTTTTTTATGAAGAGATTTGTATCTGTAGATCCCCTTTTAAATCCATGCTCAATGAGATATGCAGTCAATCTGTCATACCAAGCCCTAGGAGCTTGTTTCAAACCATAGAGGGCTCTCTTCAACTTGTAGACATCATTCGGTCTGTGAGGATCAACAAAGCCTTTAGGTTGTTTAACATATACCTCTTCTTGTAGCATCCCATTTAAGAAAGTACTCTTGACATCCATTTGATACAACTTGAAGTTTAAATGACTGGCTATGGCCAACAATATCCAGATGGATTCTAACCTTGCTAATGGTGCAAAAGTCTCATCAAAATCAATTCCTTCCACTCGTGTGTGCCCTTGTGCAACAAGTCTTGATTTGTTTTTTATTACAGTGCCATGTTCATCTGACTTTTTCTTAAAGATCCATTTAGTTCCAATCACATTTACACTCTTCAGCCTAGGAACTAATTCCCACACATCATTCCAAACGAATTGATGAAGTTCTTCATGCATGGAATTTACCCAATCAGTATCTTGAAGTGCTTCATCCACCTTCTTTAGTTCAAATTGGGATAGATAGCATGAGCGAGTAATCACATTCAAGGCTTTTGATCTCAATCTCATGTCATCATTCAGACTACCCAATATATTTGTGGGAGGATGATTCAATCTCACTCTAGAGGATGGTCCTTTAACTAGAGATGTGGAGGTACCTTTCTGTTCAAATGAAGGACTGAGCTCACTTTGTCCTGTTGAGTGTCATGAACCGGAGTGGATGGTTCTGAACTTGATGGTACTAAAACTGTATCATTCAACAGCAACAGCTCTTTCTCACTATGTTTCCCCACATACTCAGTAGGAAGTGAATCATCAACTTCTAGAGACTTATCTTGAGTAGGAGCAGTGTTTTCTGAAAGTGCTTCTAAACACACTTCATCATTTATCACAACATTTGAATATTCCATGACTGTTTTGGTTCTCAGATTGTACACTTTATAAGCTCTACTAGTGGAAGAGTATCCTAAAAAGTATCCTTTATCACTTTTTGCATCAAACTTTTCTAGGTTCTCTCTATCATGTAGAATGTAACAGTCGCTACCAAATATCCTAAAATATTTGACAATAGGCTTTTTCCCTCTCCAGAGTTCATAGGGAGTTTTCTTGGAGTCAAGCCTGAAATACACTCGGTTGAGTATATGGCAAACAATGTTAACAGCTTCTCCCTAGAAGGATTTGGGCAACTTTTTTTTGTGTAGCATGACCCATGCCATCTCCTGAACAACCCTATTTTTCCTTTCCACAATCCCATTCTGTTGAGGTGTCTTAGGCGAAGAGAACTCTTGATGAGTGCCTTGATCATTGCAAAAAGTAGCCAGCTTGGTATTCTCAAATTCTCTTCTATGATCACTTCTAATTCTGGCTATCATAGTATCTTTCTCAACCTACAATTTCTTGCACAGATGTATCATCTTCTTAGGAGCCTCAGCTTTATCTTTCAAAAGAACAACCCAAGTATATCTAGTAAAATCATCCACAACGACTAGAATATACTTCTTTCTACCCAAACTCTGAACTCTAGCAAGACCCATGAGATCAAAGTGCAATAGCTCTAAAGGTCTTGAGGTTTGAACACTAGTCACAGACGGATGCTTGGATTTCACTTGTTTACCTATCTGACATGGTCCACAAATGCACTTATCTATCTTCTCAAACTTAGGTAAACCAATAATTGCATCACATTTGGAAATCTTCTCTAACTGCTTATGACTGGCATGCCCCAACCGTTGATACCACAAATCAACTTGATCAATCTTTGCACTAAAGCACTTGTTGTTTACACTTGGTGTTATGCCATAACAATTGTTAGCTATCCTTACACCAACACACATACAGTCACCTCCTCCATCAAGTATCTCACATTTATACTTGGTGAAAAGTACATTTAAACCATTGTCGCAAATCTGACTTATGCTAAGTAAATTGGCCTTCAATCCATCAACATACCAAACATCTTCAAAAATTGGCAATCCTGGAATGTCCACAGTTCCAATGCCTCTGATCACAGATTTGCTTCCATCTCCAAAAGTGACTATCCCAATCTTTCCTTCAAAGAGTGTTTTGAATAAACCTTTGTTTCCTGTCATATGCTTGGAACAACCACTATCCAAATACCAAAGACAAGAATCACGTGCCTTTAAGGTGGTTAAAGCAGTATAACATACATAATTCTTATCACATATGATTATACCAAGATACTCAAGGAAAGATTTAAAAAAAATAACAAGGGGCAAAGACAACAAGTAGGCAAGTTGACATATAAGCAAAAAGATTTTCCAAGAATCCATGACAACAGGGGTCAATGATCAGCTCAGAGATCAAAAGATCTACAACAAAAGAGCTACCTGCTTTAATACCACTTGATCGGTTTTTAGACCCCTTAAAACACAACTATTGGATTAACCTAGTTTATTAGCCAAGTGATTAACTTAGTCAAATTATGCAAATCTAGGTTAACACAATCAAATAATCATATCAAGATATAAAGTAGAAAAAATATAAAGAACACAAAGATATGATCACCTAAGAAAACCAAACCGGTAAAAAATTTGGGGAGGATTTAATCTAACTATTCTCAAAGTAAACTTGAATCCACTATATGAAAGAATCGAAGTTCATACAAAAGGACTTACAAGCACCCATGCTCGACTTTCTAATGCTACCTACCAGTAGAACTTACTGACACGACCACGTGCAAGCTCCGAATCCACGGACTCCTTCTTTCTTGGATTCTCCACAAGATACAAGCAGGAGTGCTTGTATTTCTTTAAGCTCCAATGGTAGCAACTGCGTTGATCATCAAAATGTTGATATTATCTCGACCTTAAAAACCCTAATTTTATGTGAAGGAAAGCTCCTCAAGGATCTCACAAGAGATTCACACAAACTGCAAAGTATGAGCAACAATACAACCAAAGCAACTCTCAAAAACATGGCTAGGGTTTTGTCTTATATACCTAAGGTAAAAACATAAAACCCAAAACATTTAATGAGATAGAGCTGAGTTGGAAATTCTGCAGAAAAACATTTTGGCTGACTTTCGATCGATCGAGTCTAACTTTTGATCGATCGAGCCAAGCCGAAATGCACCAATGCATTTGCAGCCTCTCGATTCCAACTTTACATGAATTACACAACTTTGAGCAAGCCTAAACAAGACTAAACATATTTTTTTGATTATGGTTTGCCAACATTACACATTAGAGTTCTAAATACACCAAATCCTAAGTCTTTAGAACCTAACAACAACAATGTCTTCCATGATGCACCAAGCACATTGAGTTTGACTGCCACATCACTCACTAGCATCTTAAGAAAGACAATCTTTAGTTATTCTCCATATTCTTTGCCGACCAACCTACTGATATCTTCACCAAAACTCACCTGCCTAGTCGTCTTCAAGATCTGATATCCAAACTCCAGTTGGCTTCCTCCTTATCACCTCGAGTTTGAGGGGGGATGTTAGTATATAGCTTAGTTTTGTCTAGCCCATCGGGTTTAGTCCAGTATACTATACTTATAGTATACTCATATTACTTATACTTCACACATACTTGGCCTATATAAGGCTCTCTATTGTACAATATTATTTACACAAAATATACATCAATATACAGACTATTCAGTCTTTCTCTCTCTCACTTTATATTCTTAACAATCACAAATCTAAACCTAGAAGGAGAACAACATCAAATATGTCCACACAAAAGCGAGTATACACGCAAAACAAACTCAATCTAACCAAGTTATATATAAAATACTAGTACTAACTTTACTAAGGCGGAAAATGGTACTATCCTGTCATATTTATATACAACGTTTAACCCACCAAATTGTTCAAAACATTTTCGAGGGCAGAAACCATAATAGGTAAATAAAAACCAACAATAATAAAGGCAATGGCATAAACTATAACATTTTGGCTTTAGTAGCTCTGTCAATTTGATACAATCCCTACACCAGATCCAACAACCCATTCCACCAAATCATATAACACTGACAATTTCGTTGCCTCTAGATTCTCAAATTTTGTGGAAAAATAAAATTGCATTTGATGAAGCAAAATCATAAACAATCAAATGCGTATTATATAAAAACAACCAAATGAAAATAAGGTTCGAAAAGAAAACTCTAAATTTTGATTACCTTTCTCAACACTACCCATTGCAAATGACAAAAACCTCTTTCTACGGTTGCACCTCTTGGCCTCACTCTATGATCTAAAAATAGGTCCAGTAAGAGAGAAATAGAGAGAAAATCAAAATTTGCTATCAAAGATTGAAATATGGCTCAATAACTTGAATCGAAACACTAAAACAAAACATGGCATTATAGATGATAGAAGACTAAATTAAAGCATAGTTAACAATTATTGGTAAATTAATGTATTAGTAGGATTATTTTTTAAAAAATTTAACAATTAAAGAGAACAAAAAAAAAAAAAGTAACAACTTAAAATACAAAATTAAATCGCATCAACCAAAGTAGAGTTCTAAAGAATACAAAAAAATCAACCCAAAGCAAAAAAAAAAAAAAAAAAAAAAAAAAAAAAAAAAAAAAAAAAAAAAAAAAAAAAAAAAAAAAAAAAAAAAAAAAAAAAAAAAACCAAAAAACCAAAAAACCAAAAAACCAAAAAATTGAGAGAGAGAGAGAGAGAGAGAGAGAGAATAACAAATTTATAGTAAAAGAGTATGAATAAGAAGGGACAAAATAAGGTAAGATGAAGAGTGATATTAAAGTAGAAGATAGTAGAGAGATGAAAAGGTAAGAGAATGAGAAATGTTAGGAAAATTGTAAATATTAAAATGAGTAAATGATAAAAAATGTTATAGAAAAATTGGAAAAAAATAAAATAATGACATGGTATATATATATATATAGACACACACGTGTGGACTAATAGGCAAATATATCAAGAATATAAGAATACTACATAGTACTCGTATTCTATATGACCATAATAAACACTACATGCATTCTGCATGACCATAGTGAGTTGTGTCATTTTTATTGTTTAATTTCTTAAGTCATATAAACATATATATGTGGAGATGACTTGTGTGTACTATAGACTTGATTTGAAAAATTCTGTTGCAACGGGTAAATAATAATAATAATAATATCACTGACGTTGTCACACAGATTTCTTAAAGGACAGGATCTTGCCGGTGTGCTTCCACCAGCTCTGGTGAAGCTACCCTACCTGAAGACGGTGTAAGAGGCGTAACCACTCTTTGTTTTACTACTTTGGACTTGAAAATTGATTTGAGCATCTAATTACGCTATTTACACTTCATTGGAGTGAATTCATTCGTAACTGTCTCAGTGGTCCTATACCCCACGAATGGGCTTCTTCTACAACGTTGGAACGTTTGTAAGTGACTTCTTCAGTTCATATCCAAGTTTAGCCAATAAATGCTCATCTTATTTGATCAGGTGTATTTGCTGTAGAGACATCAGTATGAACAACATATCAGGAGCAATCCCAAGCTTCTTGGGAAACATTACCACACTTAAAAATCTGTATGCTCTTTTTGTATCATTCTTTCTCACCTATCATATAGTTAGTGAAACTATAACATTCTTTCTTCTGGTCTAGCGAGCTCTAAATATTTAAGGAAATTATGTATTCAGGTTCATGTCCAACAATCTTCTTTCTGGAACTGTTGCCCATGAGCTTGGAAAATTGGTTAACTTAGAGAATCTGTGAGTGTTTCTTTGTTTGATTTTATTTAAAATTTTTAATCACATTTGATTAGTCATTTCTAAATTCTGATTTGCTTCATCCCTTAACACATGAAATGGTCTGAACTTTCCTTTTGTTGACTGCAGCATCCTTAGTGCTAACTATCTAACAGGAGAGTTGCCAGTTAATCTTACTAATCTGATCAAATTAAAAGAAATGTAAGTGGTTACTATTGTAACCTTTTCTATAGCTGATAGTATTTTTAGATTTTTCCTTGAATAATAAGCTTTTAGGTTTGTATTTTGTTCATTAATGTTTCTATTTTGGAACATATCAGTAGATTTAGCAGTAACAACTTCACTGGAAGAATGCCTGACTTTTTTCGAAGTTGGAAACAACTTAACCAATTGTATGTGCCTTTTTCCTATATTTTCTTATTTTCAATATAAATCTCTCTTAACTTCAGGTGTGATAAAGATCCATTTGAATTGTGTTGCTAACAGAGAGATCCGAGCTAGTGGTTTTGAGGGGCCCATTCCTTCTAGCATTTCCGTCTTAAGCGATTTAACCGACTTGTGAGTACTGCCTTCTAAGTTATTTAGCGGTTCTTGAGTTGCATAATCTCAAAGATACAATTGTGAGTTTTTTAAATTTAAGAATTTAATGTTGAAGAACTAACAGTTATTGATGGTGCAACTCTATGTAGAAGGATCGGTGACATAGTTGGAGAGGGTTCGAAATTTCCAAACTTAAGTAGCATGACAGGGATGAGTAGATTGTATGTAATTCTTTTGTTGTAAAATGCTATGAATTGAAATGCTAACAAAATTTATAGCAGTTTTTCTTATCTAAGCTTGATTTACATTTCAGGATGTTAAGGAGCTGTAATATCTTTGGACCAATTTCATCATATATATCAAACATGACACAACTTCAAATCTTGTAGTTCTCCTATCTTCTTTTTTTCCTCATATTTTTTGCCTCTTTTTTTATTGGAAAAGAAGTGAACTGCAGCCCCCTTATGATTGGAGAGAACATGGTCAATTATCCCCATTATTTATTTGTGATATAACACAATTCAAATCTTTTGATTTATCAAAAAGAAAAAATGAAAATTCAAATCTTTTTTTAATATAACTAGTTGTCAATTAATATGTAGAAGTTTAATACTTTATTTTCTAGAACTTAGAGCCCATAATCACTTTATTAATATTTTTGATGAAAAAATATATGCTGTAGTAGATTATGTCCTAAGACTGCTTGGACGACAATCGACAAAGAACCGAAAGTCCCCTCAAAAGACTTAAGAAGACCAATAATGATCCGTTAATCTTTGCCTCCTAACTAACCAATTTTTCTTTTTTAATTTAGAATAGAAACTTAAGCTAAAATGGGTACTATTTGACCGAGATGTGGTACCGAAAAGTGTTTGTTTCTTTAGACTCCCTTAAAACAGATTGTTTAAACCTAATAAATTAGCCAAGTAGATACTTAGGTTAATTATAAGATATAGGTTAAACAGTAGTAAATCATATCATGCACAACGGAAAAATAAAAGACACAACAATATGATTACTCAGGAAAACCAATGAAACTAACCATTTCAAAGTAAAAACCTAAGGAGGATATGACATATCTATCCTCAAGGTAATCAAATCCACTAGAATAGAATGGAAGTTTACAAAAGATTTACCACCTAAATCTATTGCTACCTTTAGTAGAACTTTCTAACACGACCACGTGCAACTCCAACTCCATGAACTCTTCTATCTTGGAATTACAAAACATAAGCTCCCATGCTTATGACTTTGAGATCTCCTTCAAAGGTTTTAGATCATTAGCAGTTGTTGATCTTGTAGTTGCAACTTCATTCCACCAGTTCTTGATTGTAGATCTTGTTTCAGTAGACACTTGTAGAGTTAGAAGGTTACAGAAACCTCACAGATCTCACAAGAGTAACTCATAAGTCTTCTAAGAACTTGTAAAACGTAGTTAGGGTTTTCTTTTTATACATAGAAGTGTTTCACTCAAATCCTAAACATTTTTGCAATCTTAAGCCTGATTTAAAATCTACAAAATTAACCTTTCTATGATTTTCGTTCAGTCGAGTCTAATTTTCTATTGGTCGAACTTCACAAAACTTGAACTCTTCTTTCTACAATTTGAATGTTCTTGAATCTTGATTTGTACAATCTTGAGCAATGTCTAACACCTAATTTAGACATGTTTTTGTTCTCGGTTTTCCAACTTACACAAAATAAGAATCGAAACATTTAATCCCACATATTTAGAACCTAATAGAAAGCATAATATTGCCACTGATTACATAAACATTTTTGGAGTTTCTCTAGATGTTCGTTACAAACTTATCATGTTTTTTATTTTGACTTACATGCATTTTAGTAGAGGAATTTTTGTGTCTACCTTACGTGTGTGTAATTTTTTATTTTATTTTATTCGGCGGTACAGTTATATACCTTCTTTTTTGTTATTATGACATCTGTATTGTTATATTCTTGCAGAGATCTCAGCTTTAACCAATTGGATGGAACGGTTCCAAATTTTGATGTTCTAAAAAACTTGACATTCATGTAATATTCACAACCAAACCTTTAGCATGGTTCAATTGTAGATTAAATTCAAATAATTAATTAGACAGCTAAAGCACCAACGATATGCAACCAGGTTTGGCTTTTGGCCAAAGTCTATGGGTGAATGTGCAGTGAACTTCACTCTGTATACACCAAAAACCAGAACCCTCTTCATCTGCTTTGTCTTTTAGAATAAACATAAGAGGACCTTATCTAACTGGGTCGTTACAATAGAAAATAAACTAGGACCTTTAATATAGTCATACTATTAACGCTTTGTTTGTTTTGGCAATAATATTTTTTTTAAATGAATCATTTTTCAAAAATATTTTCCATAAAACTATTTCATTTTTCTATATTTTATAGTAATCTCAAATGAGTTGAAAAATAATCTCCTAACTTTTCTTATTTAGCTTGCTATGAGAATAGAATTTTTTTCCAAAAAAATTTATTGGAAAAAAAATCTAAAAATAAGCAATATTTTTTTAAGTTGACCAAAGATATTTTTCATTTGACTCATTTTTTTATGCTACCAAACATTAGAAAACACAAAAAATTATCTTCACACAATGTTTTCCATTGAAACATTACTTGTGATATTGTGTTTTTTTTTTTTTTTTTTAACTAAACAGGTATCTGACAAACAACTTGCTTACTGGGGCTATTCCAGACTGGGTCAAGAACAGAGATGATAACTAGTAAGAGTTTTCATCCTAATTTCTACTTCAATTTTGCATGGACTTGTGAGTCTGGACAAGCATATTTTTAAAGTTATTAACAAGATATTATATACATCACTTTGGACAGTGCTTCATCTTATGGCCTCTTTATAGATCAGTTGCATATTTTTCTCTCTCTAGATGAGTAGCTGATCTCAAACAAGCACATGTTAGCTTTGTTTTGGATCTTGCTCCATGTGGCTCTATAAAAAAGCAATACATGAACAAATATACTTTCCATTGTTAAGTTGGTTGTCTAATATCTGGGTAGATTAGACTGATGACTAAAGTTTGAGCTAACTGGATAAGCTTGTTGGTATGAACCCGAATTGATGTTGGATAATCATTGACAAACCAGTTGCATAGGTTTAGGAATAGAGCAATTTGGAAGAATATTACACTACACGTTACATGCAGTCCATCATATTAATGATCATACTATACTTTAGGGACCGTAAACATTAGCCAAAATCTTTCATGTACTGGCTAATTTGGTAAAGAAGGCCGAGAATGATAGTATTGACTAACAGTTATTTCAAACTTCAAAAAGTCCATATTTTCTGTGACGCTGTTCCTGAATTATTGAAATGATTTCTTTTATGAATTTTCTTTACATCTTGAATTGTATAAAGTATTAAATGTTTTGGCAAAATACTCTTATAAAGTTCCCTTAACTTCTTGTTCGGAGTTATAGTGAGTTATATAGTATAATTATTATGCTTTTTGTGCAGCCAAATAGATCTTTCTTACAATAATTTTACAGAGAGCCCAGCCCCACCTTGTCGTGAAACTCTGTATGTCTCTGGCTGTTGGAGCTTTATACACTTTGCTATCTTCTCCAATTATGTGAAACTAACGTTTTCTTCCCTTGCTTCAGAAATGTCTTCAAAAGTTCTTCTGGAAGGGACAACTTGTAAGCTTCAAACTTGTGAACTTATTAAAAGAACCCATGATATTGTTTTTAGTCCATTTTCAGGTTTATTTTGGATAGCTGACACTCTTTATCTACTTCACTGATTGAGAATACTTCATGAGTGCCTGAACACTCCATGTTCAAATGGTAAATATATATCTATTCAAATAAAAAATAAATATTTTTCCTGCACAAGACAACAACAAAAAGTAATTAAGAGTACAATGGAAATTTCATTGTTGTTCTATCACAGCTACTTGTATTTGATTGTCAATAATATGGATGCTGCTTCTATATAGATCGGTATTCATTGCATATAAACTGTGGAGGGAAAGCAACCATTGTTGGAAACATTCAGTATGAAGAGGATGAAGACTCAGCTGGTGCAGCGAAATTTGATCATGGAAGGGAGAATTGGGGATTCAGTAGCACTGGACATTTTTGGGACGTAAACTATCTGGAAAAAAATATTGGCTAAATAGCAAATAATGTATCCATACTCACAATGAACGAGCCCGAACTATACACAAATGCAAGCCAATCTCCTCTTTCATTCACATATTATGTCCGCTTCTTAGCAAATGGAACTTATAAAGTGAAACTTCACTTTGCAGAAATAGTATTCAGAGAGATCTGTTTCCAGTTTTGGAAGACGGATATTTGATATTTATGTCCAGGTATTCTGTCAAATTTATTTATTTTTTCTGTATATTATACTGCAGAAGTTCTAGGAACCAGCCTTTCCAATAAATTAGGGATAAGACTGCCTACCATGACCTCTCTTGGACTTTGCAAAATTAGGAGCTTCGTTAACTGGGTATGACATTTTCTTTATATTATAGTAGAGGAGTTGGTTGAATTAATTTGCTGCAGGAAAAATTGGAGTGGAAAGATTTTGATATTGAAAATTCTGCAAGAGGGGTTGATAAAGCAGTTGTTGTGGAATATAAAGCAAATGTTACGAATAGAAATTTGATGATTCTCTTTTACTGGGCTGGGAAAGGGACTACATTTACCCCAATGAGAGCAATATTTGGTCCTCTCATATCAGCTATCTCTGTGGAATCTGGTAACTGTATTGGAGATTGAGAATCCTGTTGTCCAACTTCTTCCACACTCAGATTAGATTGATAAAAAATAGAAACATAGAAATTAGTGGAAGTAGAACACCATAATTATCTTTATCTGCATTTAAAATGAAAGACTCAAAACCAGGTTAAACACCATAATTATCTTTATCTTCATTTCATGACCATGTCCAGTGAATTTGTGTCTCTACACCACCTGTTTCTATCTAGCTTTGGATTTTATGTACGGTGCTAAATATATTTCTGAATGCAATCTTATAATCACTGTTCTTAGCTAATTTCTTTTTTCTGTAGATTTCGTTCTCCCTGACCATGAGGATGGCACAATGAAGATATCCATTGTGGTTGGGGCTATAGTTTTGGTGCTGCTACTCATTTTTATGATTTTGGGCATTCTTTGGTGGAAAGGCTGCTTGGGAAGGAGGATACCAAGGGAAAATGGTAATCTGTGCAAATCTTGATGAGGAAATTAGAAAGGACTCCAATCATTTTCTCCAACTATGGCAGAGTTGGAACAATGTATACAAAAATTTTATCTTTCTTTTCCTTTCCATGGATGATCAGCATTCCAAAGTAACCCTTGAAAAGCTACTGCCTGATTGCAGAACTGAGGAGCATATGAACTTATCTTTGGATGATGCATTATTATTAGAGTTATTTAGTTCCAATTTTTATGATAAATGACCCCATGGAATCATACGAAAAAGCTAAATATCATTGCTTTAAAAAAATAATGCATAAAGTGATTTTTAGAATGAATGATGCATGATTGGCTAACGCTCACTGTAGTTGAGCAAATCTCTAAAGCTTTGCATAGATCAAGTTTCTTAGAGAGAAAAGATTATCAATTGCAAAATCCTTAGTTTACATTGTAGACTAAATAGATGTGTACAATGTTATATACATTTGGTTAGTCTATAACGCAAATCTTATATTGCTAGTACAATGTAAACTTATAATTACCCTTTTCAATTTTGAATAAACTCACTTTCAATATGTCCTCAAAGTTGAATGAAATTTAGTTTGTCTGTTTAATATTCTTATTCTTGTTATAAAAATGATCTTGTATCAAGTTTTAGGCACATCTCATTCTATTCTAAACTAATGAATTTTTTTTATTTTTTTTATAGATAAACTTCTTGTAATTGCTGTGCAGAAGTAACAATGAAGCAAAAGACAAAGTCTAATGGTCTTCAGTACTTTTTCATATATTTTTCTTTAATTTCTTATAGCTTGTGATCAACTACAATATAGTGCCTTCTAAAGGAATTTAATTTTCTTTTCCTTTAAGAGTCATCTAATTGGTCAAAGAGGCATGAAAATATTTTGTTATAAATTGGTCTTGCTATACTCTAAGATGCAGTCTGACATCTTACCCTGATGCTTTTGACAAAGTTAAAGGGATTAGATCTGCAAATTGGTTTTTTTACATATAGACAAATAAAAGCTACCACTAGTAACTTCAATGCCGCAAACAAGATTGGGGAAGGTGGTTTTGGATCCGTTTACAAGGTATCTTACAACACTTTCACCATTCTAGAATGATTTTTGATAAGCCACAATCTGAATGACCCCTTGTGATTAACCCTAATTAATTAATTAGCCAAGTTATTAATTAATCAATTAATCATGCAATTGCGTGGAGGCACAAACAAATCACCAAAAACTAAATATGCAGCGGAAATTAAATAACACGGTGATTTGTTTACAAATGGGGAAAACCCTAATGGCAAAAACCCCACCGGGTGATTTTTAGGTCACCACTCCCGAAACTCCACTATTATCAAATCAAGCGGTTACACGTAAAGGAATCCCAAGTACCTTACCAACTTACAGTTGAACCCTTACCCCAATACCCAATTGGACTTGATCTGTAGCGACAATTCCCACCTTTGATGCACGTCTCCCAAGTACGTGACTAACCAATGCGCGGATCCTAGTACGCGACTTCAGAACACCAACTTAGGAAGAAAGGTTGGCTGCAAAGTTCTTCAGTTCATCCTTTATGATGAATAGCAGGAAGATGCTTGGTTACAAAACCCTACGTTGCAAATACACAGCAACTTCTCGAAGGAAGATGAATTAGGTCAAGAACTTCGTCTTTTGATCACAATTTGCTTGAACAGAGATTGCTCAATGATATTGCAACTTGTGTCACACTTGACGGCTCTTAAAACAATCCTTTTATATGTTTAGGGTTAAAAGAAAAGAAGGCCCAAAATCATATTCACGGATCCCAAGAAAATCAAATTGGAAATCTAAAATTTTAAATCTCGACAAATAGCAAGTGTCGAGGTAGCTATCGAGAAGGTGTTGAGCTTTAAAAACTTTGCACTTCAGCTTGCTTTTTCTTGGACAGACTTGATGACTTCAACACTTGACCTTGAAACCTTGTTTCTTGAAGTATTAAAAACACCTAGAACTACCCAATTACAAGTAGAGTGCGTTTTGTCAAAGGATTAGCCAATTTACATAAATAAGTGACATATGTTCTTAACAAGTGAAAACATATATGTCCTAACANATTCTCCTCCATAATAATCTGGATTTTAGGATCTTCTTCCATAACAAGACATTCATTAATTTCCTTAGAAATATCTATATTTTCTTCAAGAAAAGTATTTATTTCAACATACAATTCTTCCCTTAATGGTGGAATATTTAGCTCTTCAAAATAATTCAAGTACGAATTTCTTGGCCAATAATGATAATCTTGTTTTGTATACGACAAAAGTTAATCACAATCCAAAGGATAAAATTTGATAGCAAGCATCTTTTTCATCTTTGACCATGAACGAATTTTGTGTTGACCTTGTAGGGTTCTATCAAATTGTACTTGTTCCCATCAACGTAAGGCATACTCACTAAGTTTATACAAAGCAAGCCCAACTTTTCTCTCATAACAAATATTTTCATGGTCAAATAAATTCTCTAAATCAAGTAACCAATCAAGAAAATCTTCTTTTAAAAAACAACCATTAAAACTTGCAATTCTCTTTTGAGGCCTATATGAGATTTGCTTACCAATAGGTTGCCCATAAGTTGCGTCTCCGCTATAGTTATCCCTATTGTTTCCATTCTTTAACAGAGCCATCTTATCATAGATATTTGTGAGTGCTTGTTGTACGCCACGCAATACTTGCTAAGTTATTCATCATTGTTGTGGTGGCGGCTACCGTCTCATCGATTAGCAATCAGACTAGGGTAAGTCAAGGCTCTAATACCAACTGATGTCGCGAAAACCTGAAGAAAGCACATACGATGCTCTTTTGATGGAACAGAAACTAAATTGTTAATTTTTGGTAGTAAACCTCGAATCCATGAGGGTTCCTTGAATCTACAAGGTGATAAACTGGAATCTACTAGAGAAAAGTTTCAAAAAAACTCTGCAATTTTATTAATAATAATCTCTAAAAAACGTTTACAGACTTGGAGGCCTATTTAAAGGCTCCGTAAAACTAGACAGATAAGAAAATATATTCTAAAAAAGTCCTAATTAATACCTAACTATATCAGGAACCAAATTTAACCTAAAGAGCATTAAAAGCACCTAAAAACAAGGAAGAAAAATGCCCTAAACCTAAAATAACGAAAATTACATAAAAATACCAAATATAAAAAATTATAGAAATTAATTTGAATATTTTGTCCTACATCACCAAATCTCCCTAGTATATGCTTGACATGAAACCCAAAAAACATCCCACAACACACTCAATAAATATCCATTCAATCCGGGGCATCACATCTATAACCTCTCTGGCTTGCTAACTTGACTTAAGTTTGACATTGGTTTAAAATGGTGAAGTATGGGACCCAGAGTTCGGTTAGTATCATGACTTGGTTGGTTCGGAGTCCACAATGAAAACTTGTGGCGTGACTAGGACACAGTATCAAGTCAAGGGGTTGTAAACCCCAAGTTACTTTCTTGATATAGGCGAGTTGGTTGAGAGGTAGATGAGCCCTGAGTGAGGACGTGATTGTGAGATTGCATGGAGGGCCCGAATGAGGAGAAATCAAGAGTGAATCTGAGATATTCATTGAGGTCGAAGTTGAAGATGCAGACTAAAGAATTGAGTGTTGAGAATTTTGGGGGTAAATAATGGAAAACATAAATGAAGTTGACTTACATGAACAAATAAATTTGCTATCTTTAAGATAGTATTTACATCCACTCAATTGAGTTTGCTATAGAGCTCTAGGATAATCACCTCCAAGATAAAACTAAGTTCGAATTCTATAAGTAGAAATCTTGGAGAATCATGAAAATTTCTCTTCAATGTAGGAAATATATACAAAATTCCCAGATGTGAGATGCAAAAATAGATAAAAATATGTGCCAAAGAAAACAATCACACAAGACAATATTTACTACGTCCACAAAGTTGCAGTTATTTCACTATTCATAGAAAAAAAATAAAAGATGAGATAGTACAATTTTTCTCTTTAAAAAACAACACTAAACCCTAATTTGAAAAACCACAGTATTTACGATCTGCACAACACATTCACAATGAACTAAAAACAAGCCAAAAATTTCCCATGGACTAAGCCTCAGAAAATCTCTCATTAAAAACTGTATCACTTTTATATTGAGTTGGGTCATAATTTGGATCAAATACAACCAGGCTCCATATAGCCCAACAAATCAACCACTTGGAAACTAGTTCAATCAACATTAGTCGCATACCTCCAAACACAATCTCTCATCACTGCAACTCATCCTCTTGTCCTCAAGTTAAAAGACCAACTAAAGCTACACACAGCTTCAACTTCTTAATGGTGACACCTTTAGTCAACATATCTGTCAAATTCTTAGATCCAAAAATCTTCTCAAGTATTAACAGTTCATCTTCAACAAGATAATAGATAAAATGGTATCTCATCTGTATATACTTTGACTTTGAATGAAAAACTGAATTTTTAGCAAGAAAAATACCACTCTAATTGTCATTGTATAGAATACCCATCTCCTACTTCTTGCCCAATTTATCCAAGAAACTATGTAGCCAAATCATCTCCATTGCAGCTTTAGTCATTGCAACATACTCTGCTTTTGTAGTAAACAAATCAACAATCTTCTATAAATTTGAAGCCCAAAATATAGCTATACCACCTAGAGTAAATATAAACCCAGTAGTACTGTTTCTACTGTCAATGTCACCTGCTAAATCAGCATCTAGATAACTTAGTAGTTTCAAACTTGCACCTATGAAGTAAAGACATGTATCTAATGAACCTCTTAGATACCTCAAGATCCACTTGACTACCTCCCAGTACTTCTTTCCTGACCAGCTCATGTATCTACTCACAACTCCCACTACATGTTCAATGCTTGGTCTTTTACACACCATAGCATACATTAGGTTACCAATAGCTGAGACATAGGATACCTTGCTCATATGGTCCCTTTCTTCATTTGTCTTTGGTGACTATTTTTTACTTCAAGAACAAAAATGACGATTAACAATATGGCTTTTGGCTATATATGTATATTTACAGAATCAGTAATATCAAAAGATTCATTTCGCGTTGGTTTTGGATGAAACACTATCGAAATGAGAGAAAGAGATAGAGATACTGTTGATCCATGAGATCCAGACGGAGTGGTAGTGTCCGAGCAGGGGCGGTGACACCACTAGTGAACTCAGTCCCTCTCTTTCTCTCTCTCTCTCTCTCAAACCGGCTCACTCTCTCTCTCGAGGACTCAAAGCTAGGGATTTGAGTGAATCCCTTTTTTTTCGTTTTGATTCAGTGAAGGGAACGAATCCCTTTTTTTTTTTTGACTCAGGGAAGGGGAGCGATGACGTCGTTCCTCGAATGTTTTTTTTTTTTTTTTTTTTTTTTTTTTTTTTTTTTTTTCAGATTTTTCTTTTAATTCCGATTTTTTAAAAAAAAAAAAAAACCATGAAAACGGCATTGTTTTGGCAGCAGTAACGGATTTGTAACGGAGCCTTGAATTGAAAAAAATTAAAAGTTAGAGTACTAAATTGACAAAACTGAAAGTTAGAGGACTGAAATGAAAAAACGTGAAAGTTAGTGGGTCAATTTTGTATTTTTGCCTATATTTTTATATTACTATATATTAGGTTAATATATTGATATTATATAATGTGCAATATATATATATATATTAAAGTTAAAGTAATGGTAATTTCAAAACGGCATATGGGTATTAATTGGTACAGAAATATTTTGTTTTTTTAGTCAAATTGATTACCTTGATTTATTAATACTAATTGGAGTTTCATAATAATTTTTTTTATTCTTCAGCCCCCCTTAATTTGGAGTTCTGACTCCGTCCTTGGCAACGCATATCACTAGTAATTTATTATTTACAAGTACAGAAACTACGGCTCTATATTCTACTTCCAGCAACCATAGAAAACCACAGATCAAGAGAAAACGTCTTTTAGTTTTCAATTTGTTTTCAGCCTAGCATGAAAGACAACCTAAAGCCAAGTAAGAATAGGATTACAAAGTGATACAATATTTGACAAGTCTGGTTGTGACTTGTCATAATTTGTATGATAAGTCTGGTTCGCCATGTAGCCGACATTACGATGTAATTCAAGGCAACTCACTAAAGTGGCTTTAGAAGATTTTTTTAGAGTAATTAGTAAGAAACTTAAATTTTAAAATATTTATTATCTAATAAAGAGATAACTTGAATATATCAACATTTCAAATACAAAAAATGTAAATACATGAAGTATTATAATTTCTTTTCACTAACAAAGAGAAAAAGAAAAAAAGGGATTGATAAGAGATAAAGTCAGAACTGATAAGACTAATATGGAAGTAATAAAGTGAAAGAGAGTTTGAAATGATAATAGAGAAAAGAAAAAAGAAGGGGGGGGGGGGGGTGAAGGGAGGGAGAGAGAGAGAGAGATGATATTTTCTACAATTGTGAACTGAGTTCAAAGAGCAAATTGTTGCGACATTAAAGCCTAAGAGGGCAAAACTACTGGCACTTCCATAAAGAACTTATGACCACAGTATTTCTCTTAATACTATTTTTTAAGCAAAAATAAACTTAGAAATTATTTTTATGTAATCGGTTAAAAGAATTACAAATTTGAATATATGATTAAGATTTTTTATTTTTGTTTTTTAATAAGATTTTTGTTGAATCATTTGTTCACTTGTTGTTGTTTGGTCTAGTATTGTTTTTGTTTGGGTTATTTTTGTTGCTATTTGGGCTAATTTTTATTGTTGTTATTTAAGCTTTTATTTTAAGGGGTTAAGGGTTATATTTGGGGAGTCAAAATTATTTTTGGAATAATGTTACGTCTACAATATTTTCACAACAAAACTTTCATGCGATAAACTATTTTTGGTGAGTAAAAAAGTGATTTTAGTATTTGTCTCAAATTAGAATTAGTAACAACCTACCATATAGGATTTATTGTGAAATCATTGTGAAAATGTTGTGGATGTAATTACTCTTATTTTTGTTGAATTCAAATTCTTGTGATTCTCAAGTCAAAGTGTTTAAAATTTTGATTAGAGTAGTCAAAATATGTTAATTTAGACATGAAGCCACCCTTGACTTAAACATGGAGCCACCCTTGACAACTCAATTACGAATTGATTTCTCATGCAATTGTAAAAAAATTTCTAATTCAAGGGCTGATATTAAAAATGATTTTTTAACTTTTCAATCTCGATCAGCTATCAGTTCACTATTGCATAGGGCTATTGCATCAAATCCTTACGGAAAAACTGGGAAAAAAAAATAAAAAAATAAACCTACATAATCGCAATTTAAATGTAGAGATTATGCGTTAGTTTGACATTATAAGTTTGGACAAAATTGCTAAATGGCCTTTTTGGGAAAACTAAGCAGCGTTTTGCCCTATTTTTTAAACTAATTAGGGAAACGCCCCTCTTTTGAAAATCGATTTTCTCAAAATCGAGTTAGGCCCTACAGTGGCGTTTTTAAGGAGCCTATAGTGATGTTTTCCGAACCTATAGTGGCGTTTTGTAACTTGATTTATATGAAATCGAGTTATAGGTAAAAAAAAATTAAAAAAATTTCCTATAACTCGATTTAATGGAAGTCGAGTTACAAAACGTCACTATAGGTCCTGAAAAGGTCACTATAAGTCCTTAAAAACTCCGCTATAGGGCTCCAATTTTTTTTTTTTTTATAAGTCGATTTTGAGAAAATCGAGAATCAAAAGAAAGGCATTTCCTTAATTAGTTTGAAAAATAGGGCAAAATGCTGCTTAGTTTGCTCAAAAATGACATTTAGCAATTTTGTCCTTATAAGTTTATTTGGCCTTTTATTTTATATTATTTTAAAAAAAATTGGGTTAAAGTATACTTGTAATGACAATAACATCACATAAGTTAGCTTTTCGTTGGTTTTGTAATATGAAGGAATCTCTCTTTTACATCTTAGGAATGGGACGTAGTCCAAACTTTTGAAGATTCGAAAGCAAAAGCAAAAATTATTGAACGTTAAGGGCCCTACTCTTTAAATTGTAGAGGTCCCTTAACATTTAACTAGAATGTCTGGTATATCAAATTTTTGTGGTGTCTTTTTGGTATCGACTGTTGTCCTGCATCACGTAAGTTAGCTTTTCTTTGGTTTTGTAATATGAAGGAATCTCTCTTTTAGAGCATCCACAGCTGAAAATCTTATCCCATTCTATTTTACCATTCCAAAAAACTACTTTATCAATTACAACATACAATTTTTCAATATACCTAACATCCCAAAACTTTATTTTTTTCCCAGTTTATTTAAATATTCTTTTTTATTATTATTTTTTTTTACTATTTCTCTCTCTCTCTTTTCCTTTTCGTCTCTCTCCCTCAACCTCTGGCACAAGAACAGATAAGAAAAAAAAAAACCAACAAGGTCTCTCTAGGTCTAAAACATCACCACCACCGTAACCCCTACGCCAAACCACACCATAACCCCCACGGCAAAACCACCACATCAACAACCTGCTGATCTAAACAAATGCAATCAGCACCCACAGCACACCACGGGGAGATTGGCTCCGTCGCGAAGGCTCTACATGCCACTAAGAGATTGGCTCGTGTCGCTCTAAGCACTGGCGATCTGCATGGACTCAACAGCAGTGACGGACCGAAATCCACGTCTAGTTTTTGGACCTTACATCGGACACTCAACACCGGAGATTTCCACACAGACGCTGCACTCACCATCCCGGTTGTCTTGGCTGAGTTCATATCTGAGAAAGTGTGATAGAGAAAGTGTGAGCTCCGATCTGACGTGAGCTTCAATCTGGTGCATGATGCTCAACACCATGTAGTATCTGAGAAAGTGTGATAAAGAAGAAGGAGAAAGAGAGGAAAGGGAGTGAGAGATAGAGAAAGACAAAGAGAGATGAGAGATAAGAGAGAAAAGTATGAATAAAATATTAATATTATTTTTGGCATAGTGCTACAATGTCATCTTACATGTAAGAGCATCTGCAAGAGGCTGGTCAAATGCTAAATGTGAAGGCTATTCAGCATTTAGGCCCAAAATATGCTCAGCAATTGGATGGCTAAACTGGTAAATGCCGAATTTTTTTGGCATAGTGCTATAATACCATCTCATATGTGAGATGGTACTATAGCGCTATACCATCTCATATGTTGACGGTAGATTATGGGTTGGTGGTGGTGGTGGTGGTGGTGGTGGTGGTATTAGGTGTGTGTAGTGCGACAGTGGTGGTGATTATGGTTGTTGAACAGAAATAAAGAGAGAGAAAGAATTAATAATGTGTTGTATTGTAAATTATGGTAATTGTGGGATATATTATTTTATTGTGTAGAAATATTATTTTAATGAGTAGAATAGGAAAATAAATGTTGGGATGTTGGGGGTATTGTAAAATAGTATGGTATAATTGATAAAGTAGCTTTTTAGGATAGTAAAATAAGATGAGATATGAAATCCGGATATGGATGCTCTAAGATGGCACTGTAGCACTATGCCAAAAAATTTGCACTTTCCCACTTTTAGCCTTCCAGCTGCTAACGTATTTTGGACCTAAATGCCAAATGTTGCTTACATTTGACATTTCCAAGGCCGGCTGGGGATTCTCTTACATCTTAGGAATGGGACGTAGTCCAAACTTTTGAAGACTCAAAAGCAAAAAAAAAAATTATTGAATGTTAAGGGCCCTACTCTTTAAATGGTACGTAGAGGTCCCTTAACATTTAGTGAGGGTTTGGATACAGGTTGTGTTTCTGCATTTTGGTCTTCCTGCATCCCCCCCCCCCCTTTTTTATTTATTTTTTTTGCCTCAGCGCACATTTCGGGGGGACAACGACTACTGTTCATGAATAGTAGCCATATAATGCTGACTTTTCAGCACTTCTCATCAGTTTGTGGGTCTCGTGCACTATTCATGGGACCCACAAAATTCACTTTTTAATAACTTTTTCATTAAAAATGGGTCCCACGACATTATTCACATATTTAAAAATTATTTTGCTATAGGGTTTTCAATTTTCAATTTTCAATTTCAGCAAAATAAGTTTTATCCAAACGGATCTTTAACAAGAGTGTCTGGTATATCAGACTTTTGTGGGGTCTTTTTGGTATCAACTGTTGTCCTGGCATCACATAATCTCTCTTTTACGTCTCAGGAATGGGACGTAGTCCAAACTTTAGAAGATTCAAAAGCAAAAACAAAAATTATTGAACGTTAAGGGCCCTACACTTTAAATTGTAGAGGTCCCTTAACATTTAACAAGAATATCTGGTATACCAGACTTTTGTGGGTTCTTTTTGGTATCGACTATTGTCCTTGTTTGGTTGATATTCTTGTAAAGGACTCTAGCGCCCATTTGTAATTCTCTGGTGTTTGTTAATAAAGTCTTCTATTCATACAAATAAAAAAATTTTAAAAAAAATTGCACATATATTTAGAATTGGTTAAAGCTTAGAAAGGTATTTGTCGTGCGAAGCATGAAATCAATGAGTTATACCCTTAGGCACAATTAGGTCCTGTGAAGGCCCATTATATGGCACACTCACCCAAGTAACCAACAAGCAACCTTTAACAAATAGTTGCAAAAAATAAAATGTTGGAAATTTTAAGAAGCAATTTTTGTGTAATCAATCTTGAAATTATTATGGAAATTTTTAAGGCAGTCTTACAATATACAGTTCCAAAAAGTACATAATTGTTATACTCGGTTTTTTTTTTTTTTTTTTTAGCAGAAAATTTTAAATTAGATAGACTATGCATAAAGTAGCTAGGTTAATTGCTGTTGAGGGTCATTTTTTGGAATCCAAATAGAAGGAAGAAAGCCCAACCCAGCAACAGGAGCAGCAAAGGACTGGCAAACATAGAGCAAAACCATTAAATCCAAATGGCAGGAATAATGGATCATAGGCCTATAATATAAACAAATGGGTCTTGAGGAGGAAAATGGGCTTAAAGAGGCCCGGAAAGAGAGAAATAGCACCCATGGCAGTATATGATGTAGAAAAGTGAGAATGGGCCAAAGCAGGCCCGAAGTAATGCAAACAGAAAGTAAGGGGTTAATGGCAAGCTTATGAGCCCCAAGGATGAGAATGAAGTAATTGGGTTAGGGAAGCCCAATAAAGTTAGTAAAAACCCATGGGAATGCAGAGTTAGCAAAGGGGCTAAGGAAGCCCAAGGAAAGCAAATGGGCCAAGGATGCCCAAGAGAAAAGGGACACAGGAGCCCGTAAGTAAGAACACCAACGGCCATGCTAAGCCACTGGGGGAAAGAGTGAACGACAGGCCTAAAGAGACCCAACAAGAGTAAGTCATTATGGCAAGAATGACAAGTGATGTGGCAGGAAATCAGGGCAATCAAGAAATGGGTTGAAAGAAATGCAAAGCCTAGTACCAAATAAAGCCCAGCCCCTAAGTGAGCGGGAAATCAAAAAAGCAGCTCATAAAAGGTCAAGAACAAACGGTAGACTGTGCAAACAAAGCCTCCAGATCATGGCAGATGCATGAGCATCAGGAAAATTTTGGACACATATGGAAAGAAGGCACGTGCAAGGCCCAGACACCACCAGCCTATACCTAGATAATATGGGATATGGTAAGGTATGGGTGAGAGATAAGAGGGCATGCTTTGGCGGTGGGGAGAGGGGAAACCCTATTTTGGGGTTCCTGCTCAAAGCTCTTTTGGGGGATACGCCTTGCTAGGATGACATACCTCCTAAAAGAAGCAAGGCTAAGTTGGAACCACTAGGTGCATGCCATGAGAGAGAGAGAGAGAGAGTACCCACACCATGGTAGGAAAGAGTGTCGCGGCAGACTAAGAAACAAAATAGTCCTCTTTGTTTGGTAGTGGGGAGTGGCACACAGACGGTCCAGTGGTGGTCGACAAGTACACCTAGACCAGACAAAGGTGATTAAGGGCTAAAACAACAAAATCCGGCCACGACAAGCGATATAAATAGAGGCCCTTTCTGTGTGTAACAGAGGAGGGACAACACGGGGGGAATTATAGTAGAAACAGAGAGAAATCACAAAAATAGAAAACAAAAAAGAAAAAGAAAAAGGAAGGAAGGATAAGAAGAAAACTAAAACAAAGAAAGCAAGAAAGAGGGAAAAACAGAGAGTGAGTTCAGCGGGCATGCACTAATAGGTTTTTTTTCCATCTCTCCTTTTGGAAATTTAGACCCCTTAAACAACCAGATTGCGTAGCCTAGATTAATTAGCCAAGTTGTTACTTAGTCAAATTAAGCAATTCTAGGTTAAAACAATCTAAACAATCATATCAAGAATATAAAGCAGCGGAAAATAAATAACACAAGATATGATCACCCAGGAAACCACACGGTAAAAACCTGGGGAGGATTTGACCCACCGATCCTCAAGGCTAACCTGAATTCACTATGAAAGAATTGAAGTTCGTACAAAAGGACTACAAGCTCCCCGCTCGACTTCCTAATGCTACCCACCAGTAGAACTTCCTGACACGACCACGCGCAGGCTCCGAATCCACGGACTACTTCTTTCTTGAATTCTTCAATCAGCTACAAGCTCCCCGCTTGCTTTTCTTTTAA
>NW_027069503.1:2148616-2170625 GCF_002906115.3 Quercus suber
GACGCTGCATGACTAAAGGTACTAAAAGACTACTTCCTGGTGAAGGGAGAATTGTACCACTAGATGACAGGTGGGGTCTTGTCCAAATGTGTGGGGCAGGAGGAAGCCCAAAGAAAGTTGAAAGAAGTACATGACAAGACTTGCGGATCCTGCGGGGAGGTCAGCCTTTACCGCAAACTTCAAAGGGCAGGCTTCTATTGGCCGAACATGGGTAAAGATGTAGACCAAGTGCAAACCCAATATGGGACCTACCAACTTGCAACAGACAGAGAGGAAATTTATGCTGTGTTCACCAGCGAAGATTGAAGAAGCTCATTCATACAGTACCTGACAGAAGGCATCTTACCGCAAAAGCACAGCGAAAGATACAAGCTCAAGAGATTGGCAACACGCTATTTTTTGCATAATACTGTCCTTTTCAAAAAATGATATGATGAGGACCCTTTAAGGTGTTTGGGCCTTGAAGAGGCAAAAGAAATGATAAAATAAGTACACTCAGGAGAGTGTGGGGTGCACTAGGGAAAGAAAAAGCTTTACAGATGCCTGCTGCGGATGGGCTACTATTGGCCTGCCATGAAGAAAGATATGGCAGAATTTGTAAAAAATTGCCACAGTTGCCAAGTACAAGCCAATTTGATTCACACCCATCCACAAAGTTTACATAGCATGGTCACCCCATGGCCTTTTCACACTTGGGGGCTTGATTTAGTGGGACTAGTTAACCCATCATCGCGTGAATACATATGGATACTAGTAGCTACAGAATATTTTACCAAGTGGGCAGAGCTAGTACCACTTCGTAAAGTCACAAGAGGAGTAGTGGCAAACTTCATCAAGGAGAATAGAATTGTAAGGTTTGGGGTGCCCCACAGGATCATCAAGGACAATGGCACACCATTTGTCAACAATGATGTAAGGAAGATGCTAAAGTTTTACCAAGTCAAACACCATCGGTCATCGCCTTATTACCCTAAAGGAAATGGGCAAGCAGGGGCAACGAACAAGACTCTCATAAAGATTATCAGTAAAATGAGCCAAGAGTATACAGGAGGATGGGCAATGCACCTGCCAAACGCTCTTTGGGCTTATAGAAGTTCACCTAAGTCAACCACAAGTTTCTCACCTCTTTTCTTGGTCTATGGAATTGAGGTAGTAAGCCAAGCAGAGATAATGACCCCATCCCTGAGAGTCATGTAGAGGCAAGAAAAAGAGAAAGAAGAAGAAGTCTTTGTGACAGAAAGGTGTGAAGACCTAGAAGGACTTGATGAAAAGAGAGAAAAAGCCCAGGAACGCAGCCGCAGATACAGATAAAAGATGACTGAAGTCTATGGCAGGATGACCAAAGAGAGGATGTTTGCGGAAGGACAACTTATGTTAAAAGTAGCAAATTACGCCAGGCGAGACATGGTAGGACCATCTAAGTTTGCACCAAATTAAGAAGGACCCCTTATCATAAGGGAGGGGCATCCAAGTGGATATTATCGTTTGACTCAGATGGATCGCAGAGACTTAATAGATCCCATCAACGGAAAATGGTTGAAACAATATTATGCCTAAGGAGAAAAGTTATGTGGTTGTCCTTTTCTTTCGTTTCGTTAAAAAGCTTTTATGTTTCCTTGTACCTTTTCCATCTTTCAAGTGACTATGTCACAAGACAAAAAAAAATTGTAACGTGCTTTCATGAGAATGTAATGAGAAAGTACAGAGTATTAGCATCATATGTCATAGCAAAAGCAAAAACAGTAGCAAAGTATAGCATTATAAGTCACAAACCCAAACTGTGGCAAACTAGCCAGATAAGTGTTATAGGAAACATAAAGTGTACTAAACAGAGTAATAAGGGAAGGGAAACAACAAAACAAGAGGAAATTGCATCATCATCAATGAAGTTCGGAAATGAGCGGCTGATCTTCGAAACGATTGGACCCACCAATGCTAGAAAAAAGGTGCTCGCAACGGCCCTCCAAGTCTGCCACTTCCTTTCTCAGAACCTTAAGGCGTGAATTAATAGCATCAACAGTAGGCTGAACTCTCCTCATAAAAAGGGCCCGGGCAATCTCTCGAAGGTGGTCCAAGATGAACTCCATAACAAAACCAACACTAACGAGATCCTGCATCACGGCCTTCCATTGTAGGATCCTCTTGGTGAAGATAGTGTCAACAAAGTTATACTCAATATTGTTTAGCACACTCCCTAACATCCTCAAGAAATGCTCTCGGGCGGAGCGGCCGAGACGAAATCCCTACATAAAGTCTCCACGATTGTTGTAGACCATCACCAAGTAAAAGGCACAATCCTCAGGAATTCTGAAGCTGTGGAAGTCTACATAAGGAGGTCCAAAGCCCCAAAAATTTGCAGGTCCAAGATCGTTGACCTCAGGCTGATCAAGGCATGCAAAAAAGGTCGCAGCCTCGCTCACATGATCTAGAATAGTGGTAGAACTGCTGCCCACCTCAAACTGAGAAAGAACAGTAGAGAGTGGACCTATCAAGAAAGCACAAGGCAGGACCTTTCTTACTCGGTGCAGGAATGTTCGTCACTTTAACCTTTTTCTTCCAACCTGGAGGAAAATCACCAATATGCCAATACCACTCTCTCTTCTCCTCATCCCATTCAAGGATGGCAGACTAGTTCTATTTTCTGGCATACGCTAACACAGACTTAGAGGGCAGGAGCAATCGAGGATTGGCTGAAACAACCATACTGAGCCCATCAGGAGGAATAAGGGAGAAATCGCGACTACCCATTAACTCTTTCTCGAACAAAGTCATCACTGCCTGCTAATAACCATGCATGGTAGGAGTACAGAGGCCCTCCCTCAGTGAGCCAGGAATGGTGACGGCGCTAAAACACTGCCTCTAGAAGTTAAAGGCAGTGTGCCGCAGAAAGGGTCGCACCGAAGTAGGGGACTCCATAAGAAAAGAAAGGTCATCAGGAATGTCTTGGTCTAATCCGAACTGTCTTCTCACTCAGTTGGCAGGATAATGAACAAACGTAATGCCTTCGTCGGCCGAGTAAGGTAACCATCCGACATTGGTGGCCGCCAAATATGTAATCCCTGTCTCATTAAAGCCGGCCAACGGAATGGTAGTCCCAACAGTGTTAACAAACAAACCTATCATAGAATCCATACATGTGTAACCCGCACCCAAATTTCTGTAAGCTCTCTAAGAAAAACCAACACCTTCATCAAAAGACTCAACAATAGAATAATCAATAGGCTTTAAACCAGACCAACGGAAAGCCAGTGGAAAATCAAACTTAAACCTGCTACAGAAATCAGTAATTACCCTCGGACATAATTGATACTTCTCTTTAGCAAAGTGATTGGGCCTACATTTTGCCAAATGTTGGGCATAGCGCTTAAATAACAACTATTGTAGGATAGTGCTATGAACGGAGGTGGTAACTATGTGACAAGACCCTCATCACCCTGCAGGATATCTAATTGGACATATAGGTGCCCCAGGAACATGGGGGCCAACGGAAAGCTCACCCCAGTGGATATCTTGATGTCCAAATGGAAGTGCAAGGGCTTTATGGCATAATGGGGGTGAGAACCAAAAACGAATTTGTAAAGCCAAAACACAACAAAAGCCACACAACGGGCGGTCTCAGAGAACTTAGAAGAAGAACTAACCCAAAATGACAACTTGGCATTCCCGGTCATCCTCTTCTTCAATTCGGCCTCAATAGCCTTTTCCTCTGGAGAAAATTCTAGAGTGGCAGGATCGGCGTCACCAAGGATGGGCAAGAGTAACTGATTGGCCACATCCTCGAGGGTAACGGTGAGTTCACCGCAAGAAAAGAAGAAAGTATGGGTGGTGGTACACAACCGATGAACCAAGTGACGAAGGTTGTAGACGTCCCAGAAGTTGGACAAGCAGCGAGATACAACGATGGCCTTCAAAACACCAGCCCGCTGCAACAACCCCATGAAACTCGAATCAGATAACTCATTATCTACCCACTTTCTCCAACCTAAGTGAATACTCGACCCAAATTCGAAATGGATAGGCACGAGGAGCAAAATGCATTGGCGAATAACTAGATCGAGGATTGAAAAGGCCAATGGGGCCCAAGAAACATTAGGGTTTTGCCAAGCAAGGGCGAGCCACACACGGACCAGCGGCTGCGACGTGCATAATGCCGGGAATCTTTAGGAAATGGGGATGGATGTCATACCATGGATCGATTAGAGGGGAGCATTCATTGTTGTGGTCGGTCGAAAATGGCCTCTTTCCCTTTATGGCGGGAGGAGCCTTGGCTTTTCACCAGCGCCATAGTATGAAGGCTTGATCGAAGTAAATGGGTGTAAGTGTTTGAGAAGAAGAAAACGGAGAAGAAATGGGAATGGAGAGAGAGATTTTGGAAAAGAGAGAGTTTGTGTTTGGGTTGCGAAATGACTTTCTCTTAAACATTGGGGTCATTAAAACCGGTGTGAAGGAAGGTGACGAGTCAGCCATCAAGAAAGGAATGAAATTAATGAAACGGTGGCTAAATTTCTGATAAACTGCTAAACTGGGAAATTCGAAGAGACATTACTGTTTACGGCAGGAAAAGAAATATATATATATATATATGTGAGAAGGGGTCCACTGTTTAAAAAAGCCCGCGAAGGAAAAGAAATAAGAGAAGTAGAAAGGACAAGAAGGTTTTTTATTCACATGTGAACTGCAGGAACACTCCATATGTTCAGGGGGCTAAATGTTAAGGGTCATTTTTTGGAATCCGAATAGAAGGAAGAAAGCCCAACCCAACAACATGAATAGCAAAGGAATGGCAAACATAGAGTAAAACCATTAAGATCAAGCGGCAGGAATAATGGATTATAGGCCCATAATATAAACAAATGGGTCTTGAGGAGGCAAATGGGCTTAAAGAGGCCCGAAAAGAGAGAAATAGTACCCATGGGCAGTATATGATGTAGAAAAGTGAGAATGGGCCACTACAGGTCTGAATTAATGCAAACAAAGAAAGTAAACGGTTAATGGCAAGCCCATGAGCCCCAAGGATGAGAATAAGGTAATTGGGCTAGGGAAGCCTAATGAAGTTAGTAAAAGCTCATAGGAATGTAGAGTTAGCAAAGGGGCCAAGGAAGACTAAGGAAAGCAAATGGGCCAAGGATGCCCAAGAGAAAAGGGACATAGGAGCCCATGAGTAGGAACACTAGTGGCCATGCTAAGCCATTGGGGGAAAGAGTATACAGTAGGCCTAAAGAGGCCCAGCAAGAGTAAGTCATTACGGCAGGAATGACAAGTGATGTGGTAGGAAATTAGGGCAATTAAGAAATGGGCTAAAAGAAATGCAAAGCCCAGTACAAAATAAAGCCCAGCCCCTAAGGGAGCGAGAAATCAAAAAAACAGCTCATAAAAGGTCAAGAACATATGGCAAACTGTGCAAATAAAGCTTCCAGAGCACGGCGGACGCATGAGCAGTAGGCAGATTTTGGATACATATGGACAGAAGGCACGCGTAAGGCCTACAGACACCACCAGCCTATACCCAACCAATATGGGATAGGGTGAGGTCATGGGTCCGAGGTAAGAGGGCATGGTTTGATGGTGAGGAGAGGGGAAAACCTATTTTGGGGTTCCTGCTCAAAGCTCTTTTGGGGGATATGCCTTGCTAGGGTGACATGCCTCTTAAAAGAAGTAAGGCTGAGTTGGAACTACTAGATGCATACCATGAGAGAGAGAGAGAGAGTACCCATACCATGGAAGGAAAGAGTGTCGCGGCAGACTAACAAACAAAATAATCCTGTTTGTCTGGAGGTAGGGAGTGGCACACAGACGGTCTAGTGGTTGTCGGTAGGTACACCCAGACCAGACAAATGTGGTTAAGGGCTAAAATAGTAAAATCCGACCACGGCAAGCGCTATAAATAGAGGCCCTTGCCATGCGCAACAGAGGAGGGACAACACGGGGGGAATCATAGTAGAAACAAAGAGAAATCACAAAAATAGAAAACAAAAAAGAAAAAGAAAAAGGAAGGAAAGATAAGAAGAAAACTAAAACAAAGAAAGAAAGAAAGAGGAAAAAACAAAGAGTGAGTTCGGCGAGCATGCACCAATAGGTTTTTTCCCTCTCTCCCTCTCAACATCCTGCCCTCTTCCAAAAGCAAAAGTATTTCTTTGGGGTACCAACCATTTAGGCCCGCTTCCCTCAAGGTGATTAATTTCCACGGCAGGATTTTCCTTGGGAGATTAGTTGCATTGAGAAGGAGCATTCTTCCCTCTCTGGTTTCGGTCTTGCGAACTAGACTCATTCTAATTTACTTTCTTCTTGTTCTTTGATCGACCTATATATTAATCCTTTATTCTCTTGCTTTATTTACAAAAGTAATTGCTGCTATTGTGATTATTCCACTTGATTAAGGACTAATTGATTATGTTAATCAAGAAATAGAAGTACTCTCTTTTGTCTTATTATTATCATGTCTATCTGCCACAATTCACCCAGAATGGCTCTGCCTGTCGTAAGTACATTCGTGGCAGACGAGACATAGTTTTGCGCATAAGTCGGGCCAAGTTGAGTCACAGTTGGGCCGGTCTCAACTTCCTTACTTAGAACATTCGGGCTTAGCACAGCAAGAGGCAGCCCAGCCCAGTACAACAACAGTACCGCAGGAGGCAGCCCAGAATAACACACAAAAAGCCCACCACAATTGCTAAAGTTTGAGGTCAGTGAATTATATGAGGTTGATCTTGAGGTGTCATAATTTTGAAATTTTTGGTTGGAAACATTTTCTCTTAGCCAGTGGTATTTTGTTCGAAACATATTTAGTGGTTTATTAAATGAAGTAGTAATTATGATTGCTCAGTTTGTGCGATTTAAGAGTTTCTAACATGAATTTTGATTTGATAGTGATTTGTGCATGAAGTTTTAGTTTGGGTGTTTCATCATTAGATGTTTGTGGAAATGTCCAAATGAATTATTATCTTTATATATTAAGAGGATTCAAGAAGTTAGTTATGACTTTGAAAAATGTCAAAAATATCTCTAATTTAACTAGATAATTCTTATTCCTAAAAAATAAAAAATAAGGTTAAGATTTTAATTCAATAAAATTCAAAAACAGAAAAACTACCCAAGAAAACTTTTCCCTAAAAATTAGTACACGCTCTCTATTTAAATATATCTCACATATGTTTATTACATTTTTTTCCTCAAAACTAGCACACACTAAACTGAGTAGTTTACCCCTTTTCAAAATCCTAAATTTTAGATTCTTAAAAATCCATTCATATATAACCCCACTAGCAATAGATAAATTCAAATTGAAAAATTATATTAAACTCAATATAAAAAAAAAAACCTCATCACACGTGTGGAGCGCGTGTGATGACACTAGTTTTATATATATATATATATACATTTTAAATTACATCATATCAATCACAGTTTCTATATATAAAGAGAGCAAATGCTTAAAGCTACAGTAGTAGCTGCAGTGTTTTGGTTTGTTCAATTCCCACTGTTTGTTGGCCGCCTTTTTCTTTTCTCTTTTTTTGTAATATCGACCATTGAAATATTTTTATTTTATTTTTATATACATATGAGTTGTTAGTTACCCTGGTTATATATAATAACATAGTAAATTGTTGCAATATTTTCACAATTATTGAGGTATTAATTCTTTATAGGTCAAAATAAAATACCATACTGAATTCAACTACAACTAAAACAATGGTATTGCGAAAAAATAAAAGAAAAGAAAAGAAAAGAAAAGAAAAAAAGTGCTATATCCACCAGTGATAGGGCCAGGAAATATTTTTAGGGGGGCTGAACTAACTATAATAAAAAAGTCTTGTGCGTGTGAAGGAAGCAATATCTATTTCTTTAGGTTTACATCTTTGAGCATTTTTAGGGGTTCAAACAGTTTCAACATTTGTAATAAAGGATTGAGAATACTTTTTCTTTTTTAATATTCATCAAGTGTGAATATTTTCCACTTTAATTACTCATATTTAGAAATATAAATTATTAAAATTTATAAATTACATATATAAAATTTTTTAGTTTTTAGAAAAGTGTTAACAAGTGTATGCAATCAAACAAAATTATATAATTAAATTGAACTCATCTTTATCTCCCAATGCCTCAATATAATAGTTACAAATATTACAATTATCAAAACTATATATAAAATAAAATAAAATAATAGAACATGAAGAGATTCAGCTGTAAAAGTAAAACACAAATGGTTACAAAACATATACACTGGAAAACCATTGCACAACCACAATGATGAGAGGGTGGAAAAATGAGAGGATAGAAAATGGTGGGAGGGTGGAAAGTAAGAGAATAGAAAAGATTTTAATTTCTCTATTTTTTGTTTGGTTGGAAGTCGAAAAGAGGAGAAATGGAAAAAGTGTGTTTGTTTAAATTTACTCATATACCCTTGTTAAAAAATTATGCCTAATGAAAAAAAAAAATCACCCAAATTTATTAAAAAAATAAAAATCATGTCTAGAAAAAAAATCACATCTAACCAAAAAAAAAAATCAAAGGCAACGTACAGATTACAGGGGAGCAAAAAAAAAAAAAAAAAAAAAACACCATCATTTTCGTCATTTGCCTATCAAACTCACTCTATTTAGTTTTCTTCCCATTTTGGTGAAAAAACTTTTTGATGGACCCGATAAGAAAACACCTAGGCCCATCATCATTTTCCTCTTTCCCCCTCCCAACCAAACACTTTCTAAAAAGTTTTCTATCCTCATTTTCTCTCTCTCTATCTTTTTTTTTTCTTAAATCCACTCTACCAAACACACCATAAACACAACTTGGTTAAAAAAACATTTTACACATAAAATAAAATAGTAGAAAAAATAATATCATCAAAACTGTGTAAAATAAAATAATAGAAAAAATATGGTCTATTTGGTAATGTTGTTCTAGTAACGTTGTTTAAGTTTTTTGAAAATACGTGTAGTAAAAAAGTGTAGTGAAAATACGTGTTGTGTTGTTTAAACAACGAAAACCGTGGTTTAATTACCCCTACCAAACACCCCTATCATCAAAACAAGTGCAAGCTGTAAAGCACAGTCCAATTACACAATTGTCAAAGTCTATTATGTACAGTTAGTATATGTTTGGATCCATGTTTGCGTTTCTGAGTTTTCACATTTTGCGTTTTCTCCCTCCTTTTTTTTTTTTTTTTTCTTAGTGCTTATGAACAGTAACCGGTACTGTTCATGCACGTGATTACACTGTGTGGGAGACAAAGTTACTGTTTATACACTAATCATGCACTGTTCATGGGACCCACAACCACTTTATTAAAAAAAAATATTAAAAATGGGTCCCACTGCACTATTCACACATTTAAAAATTATTTTGCTACAATGTTTTCAATTTTTAGTTTTCAGTTTTAGCAAAAATAAGTTGTATTCAAATGGACCCCTAGTCTGATATGTACTAGTCAATGAAGTAAAGCTAAGCAAGGGCCACTTCATAAAATTCATTTGGGACCCTTAACCATACGTTCAAATTCAATAATTATATGATGATATTTTTTTCTTGAAGCAATTATCTGATAATATTATATCATTGCAGAGCTCGTGGAATACCTACACAGTGGAGCAAACAATGGCAAGGGCTCTTCTACGTTGCTTTACCCAAACCCAAAAACTCTTTTAAACTTTTTTCTCATCCACTTGTTCACTTCTTCCTCATCATCCTATTTTCCTTTTCTTTTACTTTCCTCCACACAAAGCCCTACACACTCCACCACATATTAGCAAAGGACTTCAAGATTTTCAGAACAAGATCTTTAGTAGGGGTTGCCTTGTTGTTTTTGTTGTCTCCAGTTGACTTATTAAGCAAAGAACGTAGCTGATTTGCAATATCACGGCCTTGAACAAGCTCTTCTATTGCCTTTTTCTTGCTAGAAGGTAAGCTCTCAGGCCAAGTACACTCCATTGTTGTGTGTGTGAGTTTCAGTGTGTTTTGAGACTTTTCTGTTTTGTGTCTATGTGACTGTCTTTTGAGCTTTGAGTCCCTTGTGTTTGAGCCAGTGGCGACTCTAGGAATTTTTTTCAGGGTGTTCTTGAGTGGGCTTACTCTATTACAATTCTTTTTTTCTTCAGATTCTTTGTTACAATTTTTTCTTTTTTAGATTTTAGTTCAAATATATATATATATATATACATATTTTTAGCTTTTTCTTTTTGCTTGAAAGCAATGTTATGAATACCGTTTTGAACCCTATTTCGGTTTGTTTAGTGGAACGGAATATTTTGGTACCGATCTATTTTGACATATCGTTTCAGGGTGTTTTGGAGTTTCTAAAAAAAATTAAAAATAATATATATTTATATTTTCTTATACAACATAAAATTATTGATCCAAATAAGTAAACCTCAAATAAAACAAGTCATTTAGTTTTTCGTTTTTGACACTCAAATCATTTAGTTATTACATACAATTACTGTTTTAGAATATTAAAACATAAATATGTAATTAAATAATGAAAAAAAAAAAAAACCAAAAATAGGATCAACAATTGCTGTCTCCTCAACCCACTGCAAAATTGCTTTACATAGGATTTTTTTTTTCTTATTTTTTTGTCTTTTATAATGTGTATTCACTTACTTTTAAGGTACCACAGACCACTACCCCAATTCAATGCCACAGCCCCATCCACCCCACACTAAGAGACAAGAGCCGATCAACAATTTCAACATAATTACATATTTTTATATTTACATACACTTACACAAAAAGACAAAAGCTCAGCAATTTATATTGTCAAAAGAAGACAAAAGCAGAAAAGCTAAGAAATTTATATAATTATATTGTCAAAAGATAAGTCTAAACACAAGTCAAACACTCAAACTATGAGTATCGAGTATGAGATAGAGAAAAAGAGAAAGAGAGAGTTAGAGCACAAAGGAGATAGGGAAAACCGGAAAAAGAGAGAGAACTGAAATAAATTGATGTTGCCTGAGGTTAAGGGTGATGCCACCGCGGCACGTTGAAGGCTGAGGTTCTTATTTCCCAATCTCGCTTTTTCCGTCGCTGATCTCACTTTTGCTGTAGCCTATCTCGCTTTTGCCGTCGCCGATCTTGCAATCTCCGATCTGAGCCAAGTCAATCTCCAATCTTGCTATCGCAGAGCTGCTCTGGCCCTCTGGGTGTTCAGTGTTGCTGTTGCTGCCTTGCTGAGTCTTTTTTTTTTTTTTTTTTGGGTTGAGAATCGCTTAGTGTGAGTCATTGCTACTGCTGCTAAGAAGTGACTCAAGTGAGGACGTGAGGTTCTTATTAGGTTAGGAATTGTTTTAGTTTAAAATATGATTGGGTATTATTATTATTATATTTGTTAAGAATCTGTGGAATTGCTCTTTGCTGGGCTTACACCAATCAGTCTTGTACTAATTAGTTTTTTTTTTTTTTTGAGAATCCGTAGGTTTCTATTTTCAATATATTGGGCTTTTTTTCTTGGTAGGCTTGCCTATTACAATTTTTTTTTTTTTCATATTTTAGTTCAAATATTTTTTTGGGGTTTTTTTTTTTTTTTTTTTTTTTGTGCTTGAAAGTAGAACAAATATATATATATATATATATATTTTTTTTTATTTTAGGGTGTTCCTAATTTTTTTTAGAAGGTAAACAAATAAAAAAAATTTATTATTATATATAAATTTTTTTTTTCAAGTCAAGGTGTTCCTAGGAACACCCTGACATGAACGTGGTGTCGCCACTGGTTTGAGCTCTTTTTTTTACCAGCCAATGTGAAGCAAAGCAAGAGGGTTTTTGAGATTAGATATGTAAGACATAAAAAAATAAAAATTAAAAAAATTAAAAAAAATTAAAAAAAATTAAAAAAAAAAAAGGTAGAGAAGAGAAGAAGAAGAAGTAGCACAGAGAGGCTTGTTCTAAAGATGAGATGTGAGGAATCCGTGAGGTGAGCTACAGACCTTGATTTATCAAAGGACAAAATTGGGTTTTCAATAAAACGTTTGGCCAATTTGGTAATTGAAGCCTCTCAACGGTAATATTTATGAACACACGTTGGCTTTTGCAAAAGCTCGAAAGAGCTGTGATGTGTTAAAGTGAAGTTGCTTCACAATTCAAAAAGTAGCATTTTCCAAAAAGCAAGTTTTATTTGGTTTACAAAACACATATATTATATATTTGGTTTCAAAAAGCACTTTTTGCACTTGGAAAGTGCAAACAAACGGGCACTGATATGTAATAGTCAATGAAGTAAAGCTAAGCAAGGGCCAATTCATAAAATTCATTTGGGACCCTTAAACGTACGTTCAAATTCAATAATTATATGATGATATTTTTTTCTTGAAGAAATTATCTGATAATATTATATCATAGTTTGTGTGATTCAAATGCAGAGCTCGTGGAATACCTACTCAGTGGAGTAGACGATGGCAAGGGTTCTTCCTTACATTATCTTTATTGTGTTCTTGTTAGTTTTGAGCGCAGCAGCACAAGCAGGGCTAGGGCGAACTCCTGATAATGAAGGTAAGGATTCCTTTCAACTTCTTTCTATTTGTAATTCTGTATATCTCTTCATCACTTTAATTCATTCTATTTCAAACCGATGGAAAAATGGATATATGGGGCTGTTTGTTATTTGTTTTCAAACAACAATTTTCAGTTTTTAAACAACGTTATACGTATTTCTACATACTTTTTTACTCACACGTATTTCCATACATGTTTTCAAACAACAATTTTAAGTTTTTAAGTGCATGAACCAAACATCCCCATAACTAGGGTATAAAATCACCATTTCTATTAAAAGGGATATACATTTGGTGTATAAAATTTAATATTCAAATTTCAAAACATGAGTAAATTTAAGGGAAAACTATTCACAATTGATGCATAATTTAAGATAAAAAAGTGCTCAAAGAGAGCCCTAGTGACCTCCATTAATCATCATAGTCAGACTTTTGTTTTGTGTCCCCCATTTATCTATATTATTAGTCAGATCCAAGATCCTCCTCTCACCACAATTGCCAGCTACTTTATTAGCTCATTCGACTATAGTGATCAAGGTTTTGAAACCCGGACTGGACCGTACGGTCCGACCAGAAAAACCTCAAACCAATCATCTTTACGGTCTGTTAAACATGAAGAACCGTTCCATTCAAAAAAAGCAATGAATTGTATGAACCGTGGTCGGACCGCCCGGTTTTGTGAACCGTGACCAGTTCAGGTGGTTCACACAGGTCCTTTGTTTCAAGCCTTAAACGACACCGTTTTGAACACTCTTCCCTTATTTTTTTCCTATACGGTGTCATTTGGACATTGTAATTAGATCATTCTCTCAAACAAGAAACCTCGCCTCACTCTTTCAATCAAGAAACCCTCGGTAAATACCGACCGAAATTCAAGATTCGGCCGGCATGGAGTTTGGACTGTAAAACTAAAATCTCAACCAAAAAAAAAAAAGAATATAAGAAGAAAGAAATGAAATAAGCAAACGTACCTTACAAAAAAAATAAAGCAAAACAAAAAAGCCATGGTGAGAAACTTTAGTGAGAAGTGGAGAAAACTCAGATGAGATGAAGCACCAGTAAGTTGAACTGTTGAAGAAGACACACACAAAGGAAAAAGTAGAAGAAAGAGGAAGATAACATGAGATGACAAAGATGAGAGGAAATTTAAAACTGAGTCTGAGAAGAGTGGAAATCGAGGAGTGTGACTAGAAGTGTGTGGATGAGAAAATAGAAGAGAAAAAAAAAAGAAAAGAAAAGGGAGTGAACCAGCTGGTGAGAAAAAAAAAAGAGTAATATAAAATATTGAAAACATAATTGGTTGGGTAGAGTGCAAGCCAACTTTCATTTTGTACGTTGGTGAGGAAAAAATGAGTAATATAAAATAATGAAAGTTTCCTACTTTCATTTTGTACGTTTGTTTGGTTTTTTCTTTATTTTATTTATTTATTTATTTATTTTGCATTAAAAGAATTAATTAGTATACTTTAATAAAATAATAGTAGTTTAAGTAAATGATCATATTAGTTCTAAGATAACAAGTTTTATAAATGTATTAAAAAAATAAATTTTTATAAATTTTTTTTTGTAAGTAATAAGATATGAAATTAATTATATATATATATATATTTGCAGTAGTTTCGAAATGGTACACTGAAATGAGCCAGTATCGAACCGGTATCGAAACATTCCATTCCAATAGACAAACTGAAACAGTATTCATAGCATTGGTTTTATGTATTTTTGTAAGAAACATTGTGTAATGGATTACACATTGTTACTGTGAAGTGGTCAGTTCTGTGAAAGCCATTGTTACTGTGAAACCTACTGTTAGTGGATTACTTTCAAACCTTGGGATAGATCGAGGGCTAGATGATAAAAAAGATTTGCGTGGTGAAACACTCATCTTGGAGCTCATTAGTTAAATCCTTGGTGAATTAGACTATTTTTGTTAATTTTTCTATTTTTTATTAATTTAATATTTATATATATATATATTTAAAATAATTATTAAATTAATTATGATGTCATTGCGGTTTGACCCCGGTTCAACCTCGGGTCGACCTTAAGAACCTTGAACCTCTCCCTTTTACGGTTCAATGAACGGTCTGGGTTTCAAAACCCTGATAGTGATAATGACTAGATCTAATATTTTTTGTACAAAATAATCTTGGTGATTTCAATTTCATTCTATGGGCATGTGCATATTTCTTCTGCATTTGATTTTCGAGTTTTGCTTCTGTTAAGTGTGGTCCATAATATAATATATGCTATTTTCTCATATAAAAAAAAAAAAATATATATATATATATATATACTAACACCAATAAGAAAAACTAAAGAAAAATTTATTTTCATATATGACCAAAAAAAAAAAAAAAAAAAAAAACCTAACTCCTTAACACGAAATCTACAATTGTACTTTCTTTAAAAAATTAAAATAAAAAATAGTGTCTATATCTCTAATTCTCCAAACACAAATATTTTTATTAAAAAAAAAGCTTTAGTGTTTGGAAAATAAAAAAGTTTTTTTTTTTTGAGGATAACTAAGAAGGTTTTTAATAAAAGAGATTTATGTATCTATTCTTAAAAAAAAAAAAAAAAAAAAAACATTTTTATAACATTTTCACAATATTTTTGAAATGACTTGTTAGCAACTTGTGCTTGATGTCCAATTTTATGTTTAGTAGGAAGGTGCTACCTTTTATCCTCGATAATAATATTGGTATGCTTGGTTCTGCCTACCATGGACAGGTCCATATGTGTACCAGATAGGCATCTATTAGGCTTAGGTTGGTTCTCAAGCTTATAACCTGCTCAGCTTAGGCCTGGTATGGGCTGGCCCTTTTACCTTGCTACATAATGAAATCTATATGTTGAATATCTGCATTTGGTGAAAAAAAAAAAAAGAAAAAAAAAAAAAAAAAAGAGGAATGTGGATGTTCAGGGTCGAAATTTGTTTTGGATTCGTCATGTAGCAAGTTGTGAGTGGTGAAAAATGTAAAACTACAATTTTTTCCTTTACTACTCATAATTGGCAAGTTGTGTAAAATGTTGTAGTCTTAGAAATTATCATGTTGTAGCCTTATTGAGGGTTTGGATATAGCTTGCGTTTTTGCGTTTTGGTCTTCCTGCGTTTTCCCCTTTTTTTTTCTCTACTACAGCACGCGTTTCAAGGGGACAACAGCTACTGTTCATGAACAATAGCCATATAATGCTGACTTTTCAGCTTTTCATCAGTTTGTGGGTCCCGTGCACTGTTCATGAGACCAACAAATTTCACTTTTTAACAACTTTTCATTAAAAATGGGTCCTACGACACTATTCACACATTTAAAAATTATTTTGTTATAGTGTTTTCAGTTTTCAATTTCAACAAAATAAGTACTATCCAAACGGACCCTTAGCATTTTTTGTTATTTAGTCTGTGGGGTAAAAGCCTAGCATCGTATATTGGGCCTTGGGCTTTATCTGGGGATATGTGTGTCCAAGGAGGGGAAGTAACTAGGAGAAGCCCCAAGCTTAGAGTTATAAAAAGATGGAGTGGAGAAAGATGGTCCGAGGAGAAGCCCCTTCTCAGATATGATTAAATACTAAACAGCTCTCTATCTCAGCAATTTAGGTGACCTTCCAAGAGATTTTCACGATAAGAATGATCCTCATACGCGTACAAAAGAGATAAGAACCCAGAAATATCTGAGGAAAAAGCTGTTGCCACCACATTAAATACACAGCAACTACTTTCCTGGCCGTATTTGAAAGCTCGAAAACGTGTTGAAGAACACAAGAGCTGTTTAGACCCCCGATTATAATTACGGCTCGATAGATTTTACACAACTTTAATATATAAGGTGCGGAATAGTGTAAAAGCGAGCGGATGAACAATATAGCTACTCTAATCCATAAACTAAACAACACAGCAGTATAATGGAATATAAAAGAGTAGGGAAGAGAGATGCAAACACAGAAAACACCAAGACGTGTTTTCGAAGAGGAAACCGAAGAACTCGGCGAAAAACCTCTCCGCCGCCCTCCAAGCGGAAATCGATCCACTAGACAATCAGTTGGGATACATGAGTAAGCAAGAGACCCTCCAAGCCTAATCTACCCGATGTACCTAAGCCCTCCAAGCTCCTACTCCAACAAGGCTTCTCGGAACCGTGTCTTGTCTTAGTTATCCGGATCTCGCAACAAGCTCCATGTTGCATCTGCCATTCCAGGCTTCTTCCAATGCTTCCCAGCAGCACCAAAACGTCACACAACACTCTCCAAAGGTGTGGTAAGTGTTTGGGCTATCAACCTCTCAATGGTGTGGAAATGGAGAGGGAAGGGTTGAGGAGATACCACAAGCAAGTGTATAGAGAAAGGTGGGGATGACAATCTCTAATTGCAAATGTGTTTGGCTAGGGTTTTCTCTCTGAAGCATTCCTCAACATTTGTGGGTAATGGGGGTTTATATAGGATAGGTGCAAAATGTGTGAGTCAGTCAGTACAGGCTGGCAGAACAGCATGTCTCGCGGGAAGGCCTTACCCGCGAGATACTCGCAAGAAACAGCTGTCTCCATCTGTCATGACTCTTCGCATTCCAGCATGTGCAGGGCACATGCTTCACTTCGCGGGAAGCTTAGTCGCGAGATACCCGCGAGATTCCATCAGCTTCCAACTTGCTTGAGTCTTCACACACTCTCTATCACACACCCCTTACAACAAATCCCACAACAAATACAGGGTATAAACGATTGATAGAAATTACAATCAAATTTGGCACGGAATAAAAGCCAACAAAACACATAGTTGTAAATCACAACTTTACAGCATTTATGTGAAAAAGACCCTGAACAGTGTTACATTGGCAACTACAGCTCATAGAAGGCCAAAAAAGGTGGCTGATGGGATAGGTACTCAAGTGACAGCCCAAATGGTTGACAAGTGTAAGGTGAGGATGATCCAAGGGAACTATATAACATGAGAACCCCTCCATAAAGAGGGGATCAGAAGACAAAGAAAGGGAACACTGTAGCAATAAAAGCAGAATTTGTAGTCACCTTTATTAAATTTTATAACACTTTTTGCCTCCTCGAACATCACCTACATGCAAGATAATGGACTTTATCATCATTTGATCATATCTACAACCCATACTAGCCGCTGTTAATTTCATCAAAACCCAAATCTTCAACCCACTCTCTACAAATTCTATTGTATTAGGCTTGCTGGGCCAAAGTCTTGTACACTTTAGACTTGGGCCACAAAAAGGGTCCTTACAATTGGCATCATTTGTGGGAAGATCTTGTGCAAGGGTGAAGACAACGGTCAACCATGGCAAAACCAGGTCCACAACTAGTTGAATCGAGGGGCTCCCAGCATGGTGACCTTTTGTTAACCTCGTGCGGCAAGGTGACCGTGAAGGGAGTGTACACACCAACCATCTGGATAGGGGTCAACCTTAGGATGGAAGCCATATTTCCCATGCGAAAAGCCATAAGCCATGCAACTGGAGATCGACCAACTGAAAAGGGACTTGCGTCATGCACAGAGGAAGAGAGCATCATCGAACCATGATGTTTCCACTGATGATGAAAGGGACGTTAGTTATAGGCGGAGGTACCGAACCCCGCCTAGTGAGTTCTTCTCCTATGAAGAAGAGCACCATCGTGAACGGCATCGTAAAAGCCCACCACAAAGAGGTGTGGGAAATGATGCTATAAGCAAGGCCCTGAACCAAATTTCTAGGTCGCCTTTCATGTGTAAAATTGAAGATGCAAGGCTTCCTCAATGTTTTCATCAACCGACGTTCACCATTTATAACGATTGAACAGATCCTATGGAACATGTGAGCCATTACAACCAGAGAATGGCCGTATATGCCAAGGATGAGGCCTTGATGTGCAAATTCTTCCCATCTAGCTAGGACCCGTCGTGATGAGATGGTTCGATGGTTTAAGGGCAGAATCCATTGGCTCTTTTAGAGAGCCTACCCAGGCATTCGGTTTCTGGTTTGTTACTTGCTAGAGAGTCCCTCAGCCTTTGGCTTCCTTACTATCCTTGAGCATGCGAGAAGGAGAGAATCTGAAAACGTACTCGGATAGGTATTGGGAGATGTTCAATGAGATTGAAGGTGATTTTGACAATGTGGCCATCAGCACTTTCAAGCTTGGCCTCCCAGTCGAGCACGATCTAAGGAAATCTTTGACTACTAAGCCCGTTACTAATGTGTGTCAGCTTATAGATTGGATCGATAAGTATAAAAGGGTAGAGGAAGACCAACAGCAAGGAAAAGAAAAGAGAAGGTTATCTCTCAGGAGATGAGGGATTTCAGGTCGAACAGATATAACAATAGGCCACAAAGAGATTTTTCCGGATAGTCAGGTTCTGCTAATGTTCAGGTGGTCAATGCTATATTTTAAGAGCTGGTGCAGTAAGTGCTGGAAAAGATCAAGCATGAACCATTCTTCAAATGGCCAAATAAAATGCAGGAAACGCTGAAAGGCGCAACCAAAGTCTTTACTGCCATTACCACTAAGACCAAGGACATACCACAAAAAATTACAAAAATCTGTGGGACCATTTGACCAACTCGTCCGAGAGGGAAAGCTTAAGCATCTCTTGCATCATTCTAGCAACGAAGGTGGTCAAATTAACCCAGAACCTAGGAGAGACAACTCCACAAGGCCTCCCTTGGGGACAATTAATGTCATCTTCATCGCCACAGGGAGAACTAGATCCTACTCTTCTAGGGTAATGTCTGTAGCCCGGCTGCATGCCGAGGACAAGAAACAAGAAGCAAAGAAGCAAGGTTAGAAGTTCAACCAGTTTTAGGCTTCTCGGACAAGGATAAGGTCGAAACAATCCAACCCCATGACGATGCTTTGGTAGTCACCCTCAGGATCAAAAGATATGATGTGAAAAGGCAATGGTGGACCAAGGCAGTGGCCAAGATAATGTACCCCGACCTATATCGGGGCTGAACTTGAAACCGGAAGACTTGACGCCCTACAGCTCGCCCCTAGTAAGCTTTAATGGGAAGGTCATCATCCCAAAGGGACAGATCAGGCTGCCAATATAGACCAGCTTAGAAATGGTGAAGGTAGACTTCATTTTGGTGGATACATATTCTCCATACATAGCCACTGTTGGAAGACCATGGCTCCACACACTGGGGCTGTCTCCTCTACCTTCCACCAGAAAGTGAAGTACCCGTCCGGGGCGGATTGAAGAGATCATAGGGAGCCAGTTCGTGGCTAGGCAATGCTTGTAGCCGCCATCAGGCGCCAGGATGAAGCTGAGCCCTCCCCTCATTAAAGAAGGCTTATAGCAATTAACGGGCATGGCATCGTCCACTGACGGATCAACTGAGAAGGCGAAATGTGAGGACTTAATAAAAGTGATTATTGACAATGGCCCTGAGAAGTTCTTTCAAATTGGGTCTCAACTGCCAATTGAGGAGAAAGAAAAGCTGTCAGAATTTCTAAAAAGGAATGTGGATGTATTGCCTAGAATGCTTATGAGGCTCCAGGAGTGGATCTTAACTTCATCTGTCACCATCTGAATGTCAACTCATCTGTTACTCCTAAAAAGCAACCACCTCGACGTCTATCCAAGGGGCACGTAGATTCAATACGAGATGAAGTAACGAAGCTTAAACGAGCAGGGGCTATCAAAGAGAATTTCTATCCTGAATGGTTGGCCAACACTGTGTAGTAAAAAAGAAAAATGGAAAGTGGCGAGTGTGTGTGGACTTCACTGATTTGAATTAAGCGTGTCCAAAAGATCCTTTCCCCATGCCTCAGATAGATTAACTAGTAAATGCTACAGTAGACCACCTTCGGATGAGCTTCTTGGATGCCTTTCAAGGCTATCATCAGATACCGTTAGCTCTGGATGATCAAGAAAAAACAACTTTCATTACTCCTACCAGGAATTTTCATTACAAAGTAATGCCTTTTGGTTTGAAAAATGCAGGCTCTACATACCAAAGGATGACGACCATAATTTTTGAACCACAGTTAGGAAAAAGTATTGAAGTCTATATAGACGACATGGTGGTGAAGAGCAAGGTGGAGTCCGAGCACATAGGCAATCTCAAAAACATTTTCGAAATCTGAGAAACACAAGTTATGCCTTAATGCTTCCAAATGTTCGTTTGGTGTTGGATCGGCAAGTTTCTGGGCTACATGGTGACTCACCGCAGAATTAATAGCTTGCAACCACCGCAAAATTAACAGCTTACATAGGCAATCTCAAAAACATTTTGAAATCCTAAGAAAACACAAGTTATGCCTTAATGCTTCCAAATGTTCGTTTGGTGTGGATCGGGCAAGTTTCTGGGTTACATGGTGACTCACTGCAGAATTAAAGTTAACCCTGATCAAATCAAGGCAATTAACAGCTTGCAACCACCTCAGAACCCCAAAGAGGTCCAGAGGTTTACTGGAATGACTGCTACTTTAAATCGGTTTATTCCCGATCAGCTGATAGATGTCGCCCTTTTTTCTCCTAATGAATAATGGAAGGGATTCGAGTGGACCGATGAGTGCGCTTCATCTTTTCAGCAACTTAAGGAATATTTATCGGCCACCATTATGTCCTGCCCAGAGGTAGATGAAGTCCTGTTCACTTATATTGTTGTGGCCCTTCATGTAGTAAGTCTCGTACTAATCAGAGTGGATATTGCATACAACGGTCAGTATTATGTAAGCAAATCCTTACAAGAAGCAGAGGTTCGTTATCTACCACTGAAAAGGGCCATCTTAATAGTGGTACATGCTACAAGAAAGCTCCCCCATTATTTTCAAGCTCACACGATTATCATCCTTACCCAGCTTCTGCTCAGGTCCATACTACGAAACACTGGTTATACAGGAAGGATTTCTAAGTGGGGCACCATCCTAGGGCTTTTAATATCAAGTACATGCCCCACTTCTGTCAAGGCTAGGTCCTTGCAGATCTAGTAGCTAAATCATATTAGAAGAAATAGCAGAAGCACAACACATTGATGAAAAATCAGTTGGCACATCTCTCTACAAGCGCTTTGTGTTGGAAGGTATATGTTGATGGGGTATCTAATCAAGGGATCAGGGGGGCCCGTCCTGATCTCCCTCACCATTGAAAAATCATTAAGATGGACTCTCAGCTACTAATAATGAGGCCGAGTACGAAACTTTGTTGGAAGGAATGTCCATGGTGCAAAGAATGGGGGCGAAGGTAGTAACAATGTTCTCTGATTCAAGTTGGTTGTTACCAGGTGAATGGCAAGCTAGAGCAAAGAGATGAGAGAATGCAAAGTATTTGAGTTAAGCTAGGCATCTACAGTCAAGATTTGAATCATTCAGCTATTACACCTCCCGCGGAACGGAAATGCACATGCTGATTCTTTCCACTCTGCAACCTCCTCAGATCAAAGCTTACCTCGGTTATCCTTATAGAAGACTTGTGCTGACCTAGGGAAGAAAAAGAGGAAGGTCCAAGTTCATCAAATCAGAGTGTCCTAGCTGGATGGATCCCATAGTACAATTCTTAAAAGGATATCCTACTAGAGATAA
>NW_027069504.1:0-5000 GCF_002906115.3 Quercus suber
GACTAGTTTTACATATATTTTCCCATCCCTTGCTGACAACACTTTTGAACAATGTGAACAGAGACTCAAATTAAACAAGCTTACTGATGCCGTGATGTCAAAATTTGAGAGCTCATACCCCTCCAACACCCTCAGACATGATCTCAGGAACCAAATTGAAGAATGCATTTGCAAGAAACTCCCTGATTTGCACACCCCTGATCACCCCACTTATGCCCTGGTATTTTTCTCTTTTTCTTTGATAGTGCTTCTCCACCAGTTTTCTGATGATTTTTAGATGTCCTAACTTAACATGTGAGTTTGTGTAGATGATACGCCGAGCGATTGAAGAATTGAATGATGGAAAGGGCTCAACCATGGAAGCAATATCTAAGTTTATTTTGGAAGCGGTTGAGGATTTGCCATGGGCTCATGCAAGTTTTTTAAGTCATCATCTGAGCAAGCTTAGTGAGAGTGGAGAGATCATTAAAGTTTCTGAAAATTGTTATAGGCTTCCTGGTGAAAAAAGTAATTCTCTTCCTAAAAGAGGTCTGAAGAAGAAACGGAAGAAGAGGCATTACCATGGCCGTGAAGGAGATAGAGAGCATAATGTTGAAGAAGGATATCTATTTGAGAAGAAGCAGATGCTTAAAGAAGACAAGCAATCCCAAAATCTGGAGATTGAAGTGAATGGTAAACTCAGTGGAGGACAGAGGCATCAAATTGAAGACATCGAGGACCAAAATCAAGCACAGGAATTACAGATTGAACAAGTTGGCAAACAAAGGCAAGAAAAACAGAAAATTATTGTTACTGATCAACAACAAAGTCCAGAAGAACAACGATTTCAAGTGAATGATGAACAAAATCTAGCACAAGGGGTACGTGATAAAAAATCTGAAGATGAAAAAGATGAACAACAATCAATTGAGGAAATTGAGGAACAGATTCATCATGATGGACGACAAATTGTAATGACTGAAAATCAGGATAGAGCACAAAGGCATCAAATTGAAGAAATTGAGGATCGAGATGAATTAGAAGAGCGACAATTTCAGGTTATTGAAGATAAGCAAGCAGATGAACAACATGATGTATTTGATGAACAAATAAAACAAGTGCAACAGCTTGAAGTTGTAGAAAACCACAATGAAGCAAAGCAAAACAAAGTTGAATCGATTGAAGAACAAAATCAAGAACAGAAAGGTGATATGATTGTGGAAAAATATCCATCTCAAGTGCAGAAAAATAAACAGCAAGATGAAGTGAGGTCACAACAAGGTCAAACACAAAGGCATGAAACTGAAGTGATTGTTGAGGAGCAGATTGGAATAGTAGAGAAAAATAAGGTGACTGGAGAACAAATTCAAGAACTAGTAGGTGATGTAATTCAAGATCAGTGTCAAGGAAAAGAACAGCAAAGTGAACTGATTGAAGTGCAAAACTTGCCATGCGATCATGTAATCGAAGACGTTGGAAAACAAATTCAATTGCAAGAAGAAGAAATTCTATTAATTGAAAAGCTGATTGAACCACAAGAGCAAAAGAGTGAAGTGATTGAGGAACAAAATGAGCCACGAACTGAAATGAGGAGCAACATGATTGCCCCTAGGTTTTCCCCTTTTCAGTTATTTTGTGTCTTTATTGTGCCCTTTCCTTGTTATTGTTGATCTCATGCACTCTTGCTTTTCTTGGTTAATAAACAGTGACATGCAGTCATCCAAGGAACCAGAGAAACATAAAGCTATTGTGATGACTGAGGGTTCTCTTACAAGCCAGAGATTGGACAATGATGGTTCTAAACTTCTATCAAAGGTGACATGAGAATCTCTTTTCATCGTATAAAAGAATCATTTTATTAAACCTTTTTTCTGTTTTAATACTTGATGAATGACAGGTTAAGTGCATAGAATTACTGAAGAGGACAAAGAAAATCCAGGAAAAGCTGATGGATATTATTTACTCAAAAAGTGAGAGGGCAGTGTCAAAGGATGACACTCTAAAACATGTGATGGAAGAACAAGAGAATGAAATTCTAAAGGATCCTGAGCAGTGGCAAATTGAATTTTCTGATCCAAAAAGGCCTCCAGGATATGATGAAGAAGCATCGCTGGAGTTATTTCTGAAACATAAAAAGCAACTAAAGCTTTGTGGTCAGCTAGAGGTGCCAACAGCCTGGTCAAAGCCAACTAGTATTTCCACTGATGTCCTCACAAATTCAGAACAGCTTGAAAATGAGCAACAGCCAGAGCTTGGGAATCCAGACAGAGGATTAGAACTTGATTTAACAACAATGGAAGCAGAAAGTGATAGGCAAGAGGAATCCATATCAAAATCTCTCAACGTGGACTCAAGGCAGCTTGAGATGGAGAAGCAACTGGACCTTGGAGAGGAACATGAATGCCAGGTAGTAACAATAACGATTTCTCATCTCTTTGGAATTAACTATTTATTATGAATACAAAGGTAGCAAACACCACATTATAGAAATCATCAAAGAAAGCTGAAAATTGTAAGCATGACAGTGAATTTAATATGCCTTGACCAGATATCACAACTGCAAAATTCAATTCAAGAAAGGCCTGTGGAACTTCAACTAACAGTACTCAAGCAATCATGTGAAAGGCAACAGCCAAGTCAGAGGCAGCAANCACCATATAATAGCATAATCAGTAAACTCAATCACAGTTAGTTTTATCTTTTTCTCCTCGAAGTAGTTGTGGCATTCAAAGATGAACTCCACCTTCTTCTTCCACTCCAAGTATACCTCTAGATCATTTTTCCCTTGGAACGATGGTATCTTCATTTTGATGTTTCCTAGGTTTCTGTCAATCTCATCTTGCCATCTTGGATCTCTTTGAAAACCTATACCACGCCTTTCTCCCCTTGGTGCAAACCTACCCTCATTGTTCAATGAAGCTTGATCTTCTTCGTCTTCAAACTCATCCTCATGGTAGTCATCAGAATCATCCATGCGCGCACGCCTTCCTTACCTTCTAGCATTAAGGGCTCTTTAGGGACGCTCCTCACGCAAAGAAGTAATAACAGCGTCTTGCCTATCCATCCGATCTCAAATATCATTAAACACCACATTCATACGTTCAAATTGTTGTTGCATAGTCTGCAACATGATGGATGACTCCTCCCCTCCTCTGTTTGATGTTTTGCCTCTGGAAGACATAATTTTGAAACTACAAAGAAATGTTAGAAATAATTCCTCACAACACTCCCTCACGTGTTTACACTCAAATTATGTCACTCACACTCGTGTTTCACTCTTAAATTGGCTTTTTTCTAATATTAGTCTCACACTCTCTTGCCTTTTTCTACTCGTAGCTTCTCCTTTTCAGTTCTACTAAAACTAATAAACTTGATTAAGAAATTCAATTTGTAGTATTTAAACTAATACCAATGGCAAGAAAATATGACAGAAATACTAAATCAAAGGAAGAGGACAAAAGAAAATAATATTTTGGTCTGAGAGAATTGAAACTACAAACAATTTTTTTTTTTTTATATTTCTTTTCTGAAGTCTCTCTCTTTTTTTTCTTTTCTTTTTTTCTCTCTCTTCCTCTCTCTCTGGGAGCTTGGTGCACGATTTTAACCTAGTGCACGTCACAAAATAAGAACGAGAAATAAAGAACACAAAAGGAACAAGATAGGATGATAACAAGAAACAAAAAATAAAGGGAAAGAAAACTGATTTTAGAACCTGTACTCTGATACCAAATGATGCGAACCTTAATCGACATGCTTTGAGACCCAACAAAATATTAGAATACTTGCCCAAGAAAACTAAAATTCAGATTTTTTATAGAAACCCTGACCCAACGTTTATAATCGAAACGCGAATCAAAGGTATAAGTGTAACACCTTGACCCAATGATTATAATTGAATCACGAACCAAAGATATAAAGTTTGAATGCCACAAGGAAGAATCCTTAATAAGTTCACAGTTCTTGAAGAACCAAAAGAAGAGCAATGTCTCACCTTTTTTTTTTTAATTATTATTCAATAATTTCCTATTACAATGAGTGCATACTATTTATAAGACATGACTGAAAATAGAAAATATAAATAATAAAAAAAACGTACTAAATAATAAAACCCTAAATAAAAATTAATTTTGGTCCGAAATTAGCAGATCCAAAATAGGAAAATAGCTAAAAACGTTCTAAATAATAAAAGCCCTAAATTAGGGTAGATTTGGTCTGAAATTATAAGCTCCCGAATAGGAAAAATGTCTATTAACTGATATGGAGCGGGAAAGTCAATCAGTCATTAATCCATGCCATAAATCACGCCCAATTAAGCCAGATCAGCCCTCAATAGCTTGGATTAAATTTATTACGCCTTTATCTTCCTTTGGGCCAAGCTTGAAATGTCTTGCGTTAGAATCAGCTCAAATCTCTTAAATCAGCCCATTAAGTGTTTCTTTGATCTTCTTGGATCTTGATTTAGTAATAGGCCCAACTGGAACATGCAATGGATCCTTGAATGCTTGTTGATTCTCATCATCTTAGCTCATCCAATGCCCAATAAACTCAGAAACACCGTGTCTATCACTGATCTTCGGGCTGAACTGATTGGTGTTGGGAAGGTGGGTACGCTTGGCGACGATGCGAACTATGAATTCTTTGACAGTATATCAGAGAATGGTTGATGTGGGTATGGGTTTACAAAGGAGTTTTAGATTTTAGAATTTAGCTTGAGGTTGAAGAAAAAAAGATGTGTCAGGATTTTCTAAGACACTTACTCTATTTTGCTGAGAATTTTTATGGATTTTCAGAGAGTATTTGAGTGCTGTTATTTGGTTACCAAGAAAGTGAGACAAAAGGAAATGACAGAAATTTTTTGTGTTTGTTTTCCTAGAAAAGGCAAGAAAGGACAAGAAAATGAATGGATTTTAAAATTGAAAAAAAAAAATTTTAATTTAAATGCTGAGTTGGAATTTTTTAATATGAACTTTAGTACAGATAATATTTTTCTTATAATTGGGGAGCATAATTATTATTATTAT
>NW_027069504.1:10000-37010 GCF_002906115.3 Quercus suber
AGCTTATTTTCTATACATAATTTTTGTTAGGACATATGTAATTTGATGTTAGGAACATGTTGTTGGAAAATCTAGTTTTGCATCTCATACAAAACACACAGCAGAAGAAACAATCACAGATCTACTTCATTCATGAGAGATAATATGTAACCTTGAATTCTAGAACAAAAAATAGAAAGCGTATCTTGATGCTGTGAGATTCAAAACTAGGACTTGAGAATACCTTTAATCTTCATCTCAATTCGACATAGTGCTCAAGAAGAGTGGTCTCCCAATCAGTCTTTATGTACGTTGATTCTCAAAAAGAAAGTCCTTCTTCTCCTTGTAGAGAAAAACTATTTTCTTTTCTTTCCATCATACGTACATTCTAACTACCATGGTAGTTACTTATTTAATAACTCTTATTAAATAAAAACTGATTATCTAATTGGGTTAGCCTTTTCGGCCTATCCAATTAGGTTTTAGTTTGTGGCTTGAGATGGGACCTAAGGGAACAAATAAGACTCTAGTTCCAATAAGCCTTTAGTTCCAATAAGCCTTGGGCTTTTCTGTCAACTCTTGACAAGTTCAAAGTTACCATTAATTATATTTAATATCACTATATAAATATAATTGCACTCTAGACCTTATTAATAAATTATATGCCAAGACTCTAATAATATCATTTAACCCATCTATGAAATATCCATAGTGAACAAAGTCATAATAAACTGTCACTTTGTAAATAACTATTTTATCCTTGAATACCTAATTTAATCTTTTAGTTATTCACATTTATTGAAATCCAATTTCAATAAATATAAGCTTTAGTAACTCCTTACTAAAGTGAGCACCCTAAACAACCAATTTCCATTAAACTTATCTCAAGGAGATATTTCGTGTCTCTACAAAAGAGATTATGGATTCTATCTTGAGAATATGTGTTCCCTCAACACTACGTGTGGTTACCCAACATACTGAAGTTTTGACCATGAATATTAGATCTCACTCCTGATATATCAAAGTAACCTACATTTCATAATTAGGTTCACTACCCTCTCAGGATTAAGAGTCTATGAAATTAGAAGTAATGAGATTAATTATTTAGGTAACAGTTGTTGATTGAATAATTAATCTCACAGCGGTCTAGTTCAATATGTCTTAACTCTTAAGACACATCATCGACACATTAACAAGAAGTCTTCACTTCCATGATCAAGACAAATCATCTTAGTTGATATGTTATAGTTTTTGTAGATGAAATGCCCAATTTCATCACCGACTACAAACTAAAATTCTGAGTTTACAAAGAACTTGTAATTTATATCTTCTATGACTTTTCACATAAATCACATACTATGCATCTCATGAACTAAGATAATGTCCCATTAGTTCATTTATAGATAGTCTCATATAATTAAACAATTTAATTATTTATGACATGCCATCAAATTGGATTTTAGGGCATAAACCCCAACACATATGTCACTATTTCATGTAATTGGATAATCCTTTGACAAAACGTTATTTACTTATAATTGGGTAGATCTATGATGTGTTTAATACTTCAAGGAACAAGGTTTCAAATTCAAGTATTAAAGTCATGCAAATCTGTCCAAGAATCAAGTGAGAAAGTGCTGAATTTTAAAACTCAACAACTAACATATATCAAGATTTAAAAGTTGTTTCAACCCATGGCTCGACAACTAACTCGATAGATGGATATCTATCGAGGTTTATGAAAAATAGATTTTCAGGTTTGTTTTGCATCCAATCCGTGAGTATGTGTTTAGGTTTTATTTTCTCACAACCCTAAACATATATAAGGATTGTTTTAAGGGTCATCACAGAGGATGCAATTCAATTGCAAAAGTTTTTCACAAGCATATTATGAACCGAAGACATATGCCCTAGTTCATCTATCTCTTAAAGAAGCTGCTGAGTTTATACACCATAGGGTTTTGTGACCAAGGAGCTTCTTGATCTTCATCGTGTAATAAACTGAACTTTGTAACCAACATCCTTCTCAAGTTGGTGATTAAGTCGCGTATTGAGATCTGCGCATCTATTGGTTATGATAGGCCAAAAACGTATTGACCTCTTGTGATGAAATTAATTGATAAATTAGTCAAGTTTATTAATTAATCAAATTAACAAGCAAGATGTGTGACAGCACAAACAAATCACCAATAATTAAAGTATGCAGCGGAAAAAAAATTGGCACGATGATTTGTTTACTAATGAGAAAAACCTACATGGAAAAAACCCCACCAGGTGATTTTAAGATCATCACTCCCGAGAATCCACTATTATCACAACAAGCGGTTACAAGTAAAGAAATCTCAATACCTTATACCAACCTACAGTTGAACCCTTACCCCAATACCCAATTGAACTTGTTCTGTAGTGACAATTTCTCCTTTCAATGCACGGTTCCTAGTACGTGACTAACCAATTGCGCAGATCCCAGTACGCGACTTCAATCACCAAATAAAAAAGGTTGTTGGCTACAAAGTTCTTTAGTTCATCACACGATGAAGATCGAGAAGATGTTTAGTCACAAAACTATACGGTGGACAAATACAGTAGCTTCTTCACAAGAAAGATGAACTAGAGCAAATTCTGTCTCTAGTCACAATTTGCTTGAATAAACTTTGCTCAACACTTGTGTCTCCTTTGACGGCCCTTAAAATAATCATTTTATATGTCTAGGGTTGTGAGAAAAGAAAGTCTAAACATACAATCACAGATTAGAGTCAAAATAGAATTGAAACTCTGTTTTTCATAAACCTCGACAGATACCTATCTGTCGAACTGTTGTCGAGCCACGAGCTAGAACAGCTCTTTAAGTCTCGATAGATGACTAGCTGTCAAGCTAGCTGTCGAATTTTAATGAACAGCACTTTCCACACTTAAATCTTGGACAGACTTACATGGCTTTAATACTTGAACTTGAAACAAGGTTTCTTGAAGTATTAAATACATCCTAGATCTACCCAATTACAAGTAAAGTGTATTTTGTTAAATGATTAGCCAATTACATAAAATAGTGACATATGTTCCTAACAAGTGAAACACATATGTCCTAACAGATTAGTCATATACTGGGAGCCATGCATTGAAAATGAGAGATTGTCACTACAGAACAAGTCCAATTGGGTATTGGGGTAAGGGTTCAACTGTAAGTTGATATAAGGTACTGGGATTCATTTACTTGTAACCGCTTGTTTTGATAATAGTGGATTCTTGGAAGTGATAACCTTAAAATCACCCGATAAGATTTTTGCCGTATAGGTTTTCCCCATTTGTAAACAATTACCGTGTCAATTTAATTTCCGCTGCATACTTAGTTATTTGGTGATTTGTTTGTGCTGTCATGTACATTGCATGTTAATTTAATTAATTAATAAACTTTGCTAATTAATCAATTAATATATCACAAAAGGTCAATACATTCTTGGCCTATCAATTTTAGACTACAAAAACTTAAAATTTAAACATTTAACTTATAACATAGCTATTAATCTTTGATTTTTTTTTTTTTTTTTTTTGAAATTTTGCAAGTATAAAGGATATAGGAAGAAAATTTAATCCAATGGTGGATTTGTCAAAATTCATGTCCAATAAAAAGATATTAAGTAAAGTTGTAGTCATTGGTTATAACTAAGTTTGTAACCAAATTTTATCATAAAATGAAAATGAAATTGAATGGTGGATTTCTCAAAATTCACATCTAAAAAAAAGATATTAAGTAGAGCTATAATCATTGGCTACAAACCTACAGCCAAGTTTGTAAGTAGATTTTTTTTGGGGGAATGTGCAGAATAGCTTTGAAAATAATTTGTATATAGTTAGTTAGGCAACACTTGAAACTATAAGGGAAAGTAGACATCTCGAGTTTTAAAAAATCGAGATCCATTTACATAAATCTCGAGTTTTAGAAACTCGAGTTCCATGCAAAAAATTTTTTAGTTTTATCGCCCCTATAGTGGCGTTTTTAAGTCCTATAGTGACGTTTTAAATCCCTATAGCGGCGTTTTCCTGCAAAATTTTTCGTAAGTGTTCAATACCAGGTTCAGAAAGCCCTATAGTGGCGTTTTTATACCCTATACTGACGTTTTAAAGCCTTATAGCGGCGTTTTCTTGCTAAATTTTTTAATAACTCCATTTTTAAGCCGTATAGTGACGTTTTTAAGCCCTATAGCGGCGTTTTCCGAACTCGAGTTTTTAAAACTCGATTTTTACTTGGATTTTTTTTACAAATCAAGCCTTAAAAACTTGATTTTTATCTTGGAACTCGAGTTTTAGATACTCGAGATGCTAGTTTTCAATTTTCTTTTGCAACGTGACAACTAACTAAATATTTTAATATTTATTGTTATTTAAAAAAAAAAATTCGATTTTTTTTCCTAAAATGATTTAACAAATCATGTAATTTAAAAAAATGTATAAAATTATAAATTGTTTTGTAATGGGTTGAAGAACTCTGTCCAAAATGTTTTTTTTCTAGTCTTGAGCAATTGGGTCTTTGACAAGTTTTGAAGTCCAAACTAACGTTTGCCGAGCCTGTTGCAATGGGCTGTAAAACAATTAGCCCAGAACAATAGTCTATCAGGGCCAACTTCTAATAGCGCATTTTAATTTCTCAACGTGCAGAATTTTTGAACTAGTACGCCGCCAACTGCTTAGCACCCGGCATGAAATTGCTGAAAGTGCCGAGAAGTTACGTATTGAGCTCTCAGCGTATTATGCCTTTGTCTATGTCTATGTGATCCATACTTGTTGAACATCCTGATGCCAATACAAAGTCCAACTCTCTCATGGGGAATCTTGGATTTGAACCGTATTGTAATAGCTTTGCGCCATTATGGGAGAGTTCAAGCTCTCAATCATGGCATAGCGCTACAATCTAATTTGATCAAACTCGGGGTGTCGAAAAACGTGTTCCTTGCCAACAATTTGATTGCCATGTATGTGGAATGTAGTCGTGTGAAAGATGCACGTAAGATGTTTGATGAGATGCTTGAAAGAAATGTGGTTTCATGGACCACCATGGTCTCCGCATATACTAATAGTGGAAGACCCCAAGAAGCTCTCACATTATATACTCAGTTTTTAGAGTTTGGATCAGAGGTACCCAATGGGTTCATGTACTCTGCAGCTCTTAAAGCATGTGGTCTTGCGGGTGATCTTGAATTGGGCAAACTAATTCATAAAAGAATTTCTGGGGGTGGGTTTATGTTTGACAGAGTTTTAATGAATACCCTCTTGGACATGTATGTCAAATGTGGAACTTTGAGTGATGCAAGGAATGTTTTTGATGAGATTTTGTGCAAGAATGCAACTACATGGAACACAATCATTTCGGGGTACTGCAAAGAAGGTTTAATGGAAGAGGCAGTGCATTTGTTTCATCAAATGCCAGAACCAAATGGCATATCCTGGAACAGCATCATTGCTGGTTTTGCAGATTGTGGAAGTGTGCATGCATTGGAATTTGTGGATATGATGCACCGAGAAGGCCTTAAGCTTGATGAATTCACATTCCCATGTGCTCTTAAATCCTGTGCTTGTCGTGGTTTCTTAGTTATTGGGAAACAGATTCACTGTTATGTTGTTAAGTCTGGTTATGAGTATAACTGTTATACTGTATCAGCGCTGGTTGATATGTACTCAAATTGCAATGTATTAAATGAAGCAATAAAGGTATTTGATCTATTCTCTAGCTTTGATGAGTCTGTTTGTGATGGTTTGTCACTTTGGAATTCTATGCTTTCTGGCTATGTTGTCAATGAACACTATGGACATGCTCTCAATCTGGTTGCACAAATCCATCGGTCAGGTGTATATTTTGATTCCTACACTTTCGGTAGTGCTTTGAAGGCCTGCATCCACTTACTTAATTTGAGACTTGGGCATCAAGTGCATGGTTTGGTTGTCACCAGTGGGTATGGGTCAGGCAATGTTGTTGGAAGCATTCTTATTGATCTGTATGCAAAACATGGGGATATTAAGGATGCATTAGGATTATTTCATAGGCTAGAGAAGAAAGATATCATGGCTTGGTCTGGTTTGATCACAGTGTGTGCTATAATGGGGTTAAGCTCATTGGTCTTTTCCCTGTTTAAAGATATGGTTGATTTGAATCTTGAAGTAGATCAGTTTGTTATTTCAAATGTTCTGAAGGTTTGTTCAAGTTTAACATCTATTCAAAGTGGTAAGCAGGCTCATGCTTTCTGTGTTAAGAGAGGATTTGACACAGAGGAGGTAACAGTTACAGCTCTCATTGACATGTATTCAAAATGTGGTGAAATTAAGGATGGGTTAGCTTTGTTTGATTGTTTGCCAAAAAAAGATGCTGTGTGCTGGACTGGGATCATTGTGGGGTGTGGGAATAATGGAAGAGCAACAGAAGCAATTAAATTTTTCAATGAGATGGTAGAATTGGGTTTGAAGCCAAATGAAATTACCTTTACAGGTATTCTTTCTGCCTGTAGACATGCTGGTTTGGTTGAAGAGGCGAGGATCATATTTAAGTCCATGAAAATTGAACATGGAGTGGAACCTCAATTGGAGCACTATTGTTGCATGGTTGATCTACTTGGCCAAGCTGGATGCTTCAAAGAGGCTGAGCAATTGATTGCTGACATGCCATTTAAACCTAACAAAACCATATGGTGCTCATTGCTCGGGGCCTGTGGAACTCACAACAACATGGAACTGGTTAATATTATTGCTGAACGCCTTCTTGCATCCTCACCAGAAGACCCTTCCGTATATGTGACACTTGCAAATGTTTATGGCACATTGGGAATGTGGGATAGTTTAAGCAAGTTAAGGGAAGCTGTCATGGAAATGGGCATGAAAGAAGCCGGAAAAAGCTGGATTGAGACCTCAGGCTAAGAAATCCAGATTCACTGCATGCATTGCATGGTGTAACTGGTTTGTCTAACACTTGAACAAAGTGTTTCCACCTTGGGGATTTGTGTGGAACAGTATCCATCTGTGTTCTGAACTTAAGGCCACTATTGTGTGAAACAACTGAATCACATTAATGAAATACAGAAACATTACAATCTATGTGATTTTTGGAAGGATCTTGGAAAGAAGATAACACTCAGCACCAGGATTCTCAGAGATTTTGCATTTCAGTGAATGGGTATATGTTGAATCACTTTCCTTTTCATATTTTAAATCCACAACTAAATTGTTATATTTTCTGTAGTTTGGATCCCAGCCACTTTTCCCAACAATAGAAGCAGGGAATAACGAACAAGATAGTGAAATTACATTATTACTCTGTTATTCTTGATTTTGCCAATTCTTATTCATTTGATGTTCCTGTTTTGGTGCAGGTGTTTGGTATGGTTGGCTACGCTACTTGGTCATGGTTGCTGTTAAATTATTTAGGTACACAGACACTTCTCTCTACCCTCAATGTATAGCTGGGTTGTACCTAGTTAATGCTATCTCGTTTCAACAACCAAATGAAACGTCATGTCACGTAAAATTCCCTGGAAAAGTTATGCTTTCTGCTTGCTGATGCAATTTTCATAGCTCTCTCAACACAAAATAAAGCTTTAGATTTTCTTCTTAGTACCTTCAAATGTGCTGGAGGAGCGCTAGCATGTCTAATGCTTTTCTAGGTGTTAGTGGAAGTTAGAACTCAGAATAACGTACTGGCAATTGGCAAACTATATTAATATTGCCATGTTTCTGGTTGTGTATTAAATGTCAGTATGTTTTATTCATGGGGGAAGCCGCAAGCCACTAAGGATACGTTTGGTACATTGAATGAAAATTACGATAGGAATTGTAATCTTTATTACTAGGAATAAATTGTGTTGTAATGTAATAACTAAACTTATTCATAAGTTTGGTTGTGAGTTATAAAATTAGAATAAAAATTAAAATTTATTTTAAGAAATATCTTACTCGTACAATTAAATCTCCTTAAAATTTTTATTTTTTAAATTTAAGAGAGATATGTGTTATTTTTATGATTTTTTATTTTTATAATTGTTAGATGTATATAGAAAGTTTTTTTTTTTTTTAATTTGGAAATATCTTAAGTTTTGAAATTATTGCATTTACTAAAGAATAGCTAATGCACCCCTTTTAAAGAGGAATAGTTGTTCCTCATTTTGAAAAATAGCTATTCATAAGGAATGACTATTCCTTATAATAAAAACATAACCAAACTAAAAAATAACTAAACCATAAAAATAATTATTACATTACCATGCTTATTATAGCCTACCAAACATGCCCTAAATCTTTATGTTACAAATGAACCCTAAGTTATGCATTACAAAGAAGTTTTTCATCTCCAGTCCGCTAATCAGGTCATATATACCTAATACCTGGAATGAACAATTTAATGCCTTGCTTGCAATTGTCTCCACATTAGCATAACATGAGTGGACAATGCTAGCAAGGAAAACGAGGCTGGAATGAGTTATCAGATGACTGACTTGACACAGGCAAAAAAAAAAAAAAAAAAAAAGAAGAAGAAGAAGAAGAGAGAGAGATGACTTAATAGTTAATATGGTAAACCTTAACCTCCTTTCTGTTGTGAAAGGTGGTGCAGTGGAGCATATTTCTGGTAGAATGTTTGCTATCCTGAATGTAAACTGTGTCCAAACATATAGACTGGATCAGCCAAGACTCAAATTTTAACTATTGTCATCCTCTTAAAACTGTCTTGTTAATGCTATATCACTTCTTCTTAATACTGTCTTGTCATCTTCTTATGATCCCGTAGAGTAGAAGTTGATAAATTTGAATGGACAAAACTTAGGTAAAATTTCTTAGGTATTGTACCTTACGTTCTCCAATTAAATTCAACAATGAGTTTGCATTGATCAATGCAACAACAAGAGTATTATCTTCCCCAAGGATAATTGAATTCAACCATATAATCTGTTGGCCAATGCAACCACATAGTCGAAATTCAATTGGGGAACCTAAGGTACAACACCTAAAGAATTTTTCCTAAGTTTTGGCCCAATTTGAATACCTTCAATGCAGCACATGAATGAACTGTAATCTGGTTTTTCAGAGTTGAGTTTCATGATTTCAGAATCTTTGCTTTGGTCAGGGATTTGCGACTGTGAAAATTGGAAGGCTGTGGGGAAAGAATAACTAAAGAGAAGATAAATTTGAGGAATTGATGGCCAAGGAAAAGGAAGTTAGAGGTAGAATCAGTGGAGAAAATATGGTTGATTCTCCATTGGTGCGTTTACTTGGCTGATTCCCATGATCTGTTCACACATCCAGCATAGTTTGAGACTACATTATGAAGGTTAGATTTGATTCCCAAGCATTATCATTGTATTAATGTTTCTAGACATTCTGCTTGATCATATTCATCTGGTAGTCCAGTATCAGCAAGTTGACCATTCCAATGTTCCTACGAAAAAAATTGTTAATACTTGCTGAATATTATTGAGGGAAAGAAGGAAAAGCAAGCTTCAATTTGGTGATGGGAAAAGAACAAGCTGTAAGATTGAGAAAACTACAATTCAATTTTATGAAAGTTCTCCTAGTAGTCTAATACAGTGTGGATCACTGGCATTGTGTAGTAAATCTGTAAAGTTTTATGTAAATTAGATATTTTTGAATTACGAAGTCAAGCCACAGACAAGTCCTCAAGTTGACTCCCACACTGATTGGATGTTACGAATTAATGTTAGTTGGGGTTCAGAAAAAACAGCAGTCTTTAGAGTCCTCGAGCAAACTTACCAAATCCAAGCTCTATCTGCTTTAAATTTGTGTTTTTTGGGACTACCCTCCCGTGTGTCACTATCTGTAAGGCTGTAAGCACTGGAGCAACCCTTGCCTGTCGAAATTAACCATAGCTTGGGCTGTGTGTGGCCACAACCATGAGACTTTCAATTGGGCTATTGCTTCCTTCTCCAAGGTTAAACCCTTACAGGCTTACTATTGGAAATAAGCATGACCCTTCTCCAAAGTTGCATGTGCACTCGAACTAACCCATTGCTTTTTTCTTTTTCTTTTTTTCTTTTTTTTTTTTAATGGAAGAAACTAACCCATTGCTAATTTAGTTATGATTCAACCTATAAACTAATATTTTATATATAATTTTAAAATACAAAAAAATTGAAATTTAAACATTTATAGAATAGACAATAGTTAAGTATAAGGAAATAATGTAATTTAAAAAACATATATAATAAAAAATTAAGTATATTTTAATATTAACAAATGTTTCATTATGTGTAATTTGAACTCAACATTTTAATGAATGTAAGAAAGAGGAAAATTGCAACCGAATTGAAGATAGTTTTTACCATCTCTTTCTTTTCTTTTCTTTTTTATGACATATGAGAATTTCACTCAGATTAATTGCACTGTGTAACAATCTTCACTGTTAAATAAACTCCTATGAACAACTAACTCTACCTGCCAGAATTGGTTACCGGGTAATCCAAGGCCAAAGGCTTTTTAGCTCTAGCAGGTGTGGTGGGCATTTTTTATATTCTGGGCTAGACTGCTCTTGCCGTACTATGGCCTAATGATTCTGGGTTAGGAGAGTCGGGATTGACTTAATTGAAACCCAACTTAAGCCAGCTTGTGCGCAAGCTAGAACCCCTGGTAGGGATCTTAGTCGCGTGCCCACGGCAAGGTGTACTGTCACAAAAATGTTATGGCAGGAGAAACATAATACAATAGGATAGTTAAAATATTCTAACTAAAGTACCAAAGATAATGTTTATATGATTTTGCAACAGGAAAATACGATAATATGAGTATGGCAGAAATAAATCAATGACAAGAAAAATAACGTTAGCACTTGAACAATTATGATGAAAAAGGAAGGGGGTCAGTTTGCTAAACTTGCCTCCTTGGCAAATTTAAGTCCAAGAAAGGAACCTATTTCCAATGTAGGCAATTTCACAGGGAAATTCTGCTATAGAAATTGCCTACTTTAGAAAATGGGCCTAAGTGGCTTAATCTCAAACTCTTAACTTGCTAGAGAGTAGGCTATTGAGAGGAAGAGAAATGAGTAGCCTATTGGTACATCTCTATCACTCCTCACACTCTTGTTTTCTATTTCTCTGTTTTTCTATGTTTCTTGCTGTTCCACCTTGTTGTTGTTTACTGTGCACAGCTAAGGCCTTTTTATACTGCCTGCCATGATAAGATTTACCATTTTACCCATCAACTACTTTTGGCCTGTTGTAGGTGTCTTTCCTAGACTACCCATTATTCTGTTGGCTGCGCCACATTCCATTCCCAAATAAAGAGAGTTTTTTTTTTTTTTTTCTTGCTTTCCGTGGCATTCCCATCCGGATAAAGGCTGGGTATTCTCTTTTACTAACTCCTATAGCATACACCTAGTGATTCCAGCTCATCTTTACCTCTTTTAAGTGGTATTTCATCCCAGCAGGACAATTCCCCCAAAAGAGCTTGAGCGGGAACTCCAAATAGGCTTCCCCCCTTCTCCCCACCGCCAAACCACTTCTTCCCTTACCTCTAACCCATGGCCCACCACCCCTTGTATTGGCTGGGTACAAGTTGGTGGTGCCTGAGTCTTGTCCGTGCTCCACTCCCATGTGAGTCCATTGCTTGTCTGGTGTTCACGCGTTTGCTATTGCTTGTGGGTTGTCTGGTATTGCTGCTTGTTTTACCTTTTGTGGCATGGGTGAGTCATTAGGTCTTCATTCTTCGCATCTCGTTTCTTCTTTGGGCTATGAATTGCTTGGACATGGGCTTTTTCTTCTTTAATTCAATCCCTGTCTCCTCTTACTTCCAGTTTGTGGGCTAACTTGTATTTCTGCCACGCCACTGCATTATTTCTACCATGATATCATTTAACTTGAATTTGTCGGGCTTCTTCAGGGCCTGCCATGTATTATTCCTTTCCTCAGTCTACATTACCCAATATTTTTGTTGGGTTAGTTCTCATATCATCTTGGACTTCCTCGACCCATTCTATTCCTTTGAGCATCCACGGCCCATTTCATTCTTTTGGGCATTGTCAACCCATTTCATTTCTTGGGGCATCCTTGGCCCATCTCATTCTTTCCTACTTCTTACATTCCCATGGGCTCTTCCTAAATCTTTCGAGCTTACTCAACCCAATTATTATATCATTTACTTTTGGGTTTATTGGCTTTTGAACCAATCTCATTTACTAATTCCTTTCTTTGGGTTCCTCCGGCCCATCTTTGCTTGCTTTCTACTTCTTATGATTTCCATAGGCTTACTACTTCCTTTTTTGGGGCTTCCTTAAGCCTATTTACTTTCTTTGGGGTCCTTTTACTATTTTGTGGGCCTGTGTACCATTATTCCTGTCATTCGGGGCTCAATGGTTTTTTCTTACTTTGCTAATTCTTCTTTCTTCACCCCTTTTATATTGTTGGACTTTTTCTTGCCATTGGGCTTTTTCTTTTTGCCAAAATGGGCTCAACAACAGGCTAAGCAGTTTATCCTCATGCCGAAGAGGCCTTTGTCATCTATATTATGCTTACCTAGGTTTGTAGCATCCAAAATCCAACCTATGATTTTAAAATATTAATTTAATAAAAAGTTATTAATTAATTATACATGAATAACTTAAACCGAACTCTTACGCAATATAGCTAAAAGCTTTTTTCCTATTGTCCCAAACAAGAAAGGAGCTGGTCCTAGCAATTAAACCATAGTCCAGCTAATTGAGCCCGACCCAACAGGGCAGAGCAAACAAGAAGGACCGAAATGGTGGACTCCACCTAGGTCAAATTGTGGAAAAAGTATTTGATATCAAATGATACCATATCAGCGGTATCAAAATTCAATAAGTGCAAAATATGTCAGCAAAAAATAGCTAACTCACTAATAATTGAAAGACATGTATTAGTGAGTAGTTATTTTTGCACAAATATCTCTCATTTATTAGATTTTGATATGGATAATATAGTATCATTTGATAAATTTTACTTTTTCCAAATTGTGAGCCCCATATTTCTTATATTAGTATTTGTCACTGTCTGATTCCATAAGGTCAATCCCGTGTTGTCCGAGTCTTTCACAGTTCCACCATATCTATTATGCAATCGCAATGGTCGTGGACAGTTGGGTGTCTCCCCCATAAAGTTCTTCTCATGCTACGTTGCTTTCTTCTTCAATCATTTCACTGCCACTGCGTGTCTCTCTCTTCACTCTTCAGTCTTCACCACGAGCTTATATTTGTCAAGCACGGGTTAATGTTATTCCTTCCTTTCACCATTTTCAATGACCATAAATCTAAAAAGCACTGTGTAAAAGCTACGGAGAACTTGCATGCAGAAACTCCTTTTTGGCCCATTTGTTTCGCGCGCCAAACTTGACTCAGACTGAGAACAAGCTAATCAAATAGGTAATGACCTATTTGACCTCTTATCCACTACGTGGACTAAGTCCAATATTGAGTCTATTGCTATGAGGCGCGAGGACAGATTCGAGCATAAGTATGGATACAATGTGACGAATGACGATAAAGACGATTCTCGAAAAATTAGGAAACGAATGTTGGAGATGTGTATATTCATTAAAAATTAATAATTTGTTAGGAAACGAATGATACAAAGGCTCTTCTATTTTTTTTTTTTTTAATAAAAGTTAATAATTTGCATCCATTATAATTTAGGATTACAACATTTTTCTAATCATAAAAATACTAGGAAGGTGATAAGTGATGCGTTTTGGATGAAATAATTTTTTCATCACACTCTTAGGTATTTTTGTGATTGAAAAATGTAGTAATCTCAAATTATAATAGATGCTAATTATTAATTTTTTTCTCAAAAAAATAGAAGAGTTACGCGCGTGCTCAGAATATAGTAATTTTTTAATAGGAGTTATATATGAAGTTATTTATAATCTTAAAAGATAGTCACTTAGAGCCCGTTTGGATGGAGGGGAGAAAGAGGATGAGTAGAGAAGAGTAGAGTAAAGTTGACTAAAAATATGCTAATTTTGGTCTAAATCTACTTTACTCTCCCTCAATCCAAACGGACCATTAGTAAAAAAAAAATCCATAAAAATAACTAAAAAAATAAATAATTAAATTTGTGTAAATTATTTAAAACACCTTGAATACAAAAATGTTAGTAGCTTTTGAATACATTTGTACACATCCATAACCACATTCTAATTTCCGGATGAAAGCAAGTTCACAGATTTCTTCCACAATTCTTATGTTTCTCATCACATGCACGTTGAGCTTTACTTGAAACAATTAATTAATTAATTAATTTTTTTTTTTTTTTTTTTACTTTCTAAGAGGAGTTCTAGACCTACGCCGGTACGAGCGGTCACGGCTTTCCTCTGAGCCCTCACTTGATGGGGGAAGATGGGCTCCATTTATCATGTTTCCTGTGTCTCAGTTTCCAACGCAGATGATCAACTTCCCTTTGAAGCTTCAATGTTTCCTGGTAACGTGAAACTTGACTCCTGGAGTTGGAACAGCTTCGCTCAATACGCTCATTGTGATGAGATTCCTCCACAACGCTTGGGGTATGCTGTCTTCTCTCCTTCGGTTCATGTTAATGAACTGGTTCTCCCTCTGGGAGCCAACTGATTCCTCTCCATCCTGACCAACGTTGGCCATACGTACTCAGGGCAGATTAACCACAACTTGTTGTTCCCACAAATAGCGCCAATTGTAAGGACCAAAGCCCACTTATTTCTCTTTTCCCTTCGATCTCCCTTTTCCAATGCTCTTTCCTTTCATTTTATAGCTCCCTTCCACCATATCTTCACCATCCATTTCTACTTTACCCCCCTCTTTTTCTAACACTTGTTACCTTTCATATCTGAAGTAGGTGGTGGCAGGAATCTGCTTAGCTGTGGCCTACACTGTTCAGATCACTTTCTCATTAATGCTGTTGATAAAGCTGTTGTCCTCCAATTAATGCAGATGCAACAGGCTACACTAGGCCTAAAGCTCTCCTAATACCCACTGTCTTCCACTCTCTCTTGATCCTAACTTCCCCTCAGAGTGCCTCAGAGTACCATGATTCGTTTCTTCCCCTGCTCAGGCGGCTTCTTCCCTTGGGCCCGTGGCTAACAGCACCTCAGCGTCATTACTACGACCCTTCATCTTCCTCCTTGGTCCTGGGGCACCCACAATATATATATATATATATTTTTTAATTAAAAATTGGTCTTTAGAAAATGGATGCTTACCTTCGATGTCAAGTGTGTAGTATTAAATTGATTGTTTCCCCTATCCAAAAAAAAAAAAAAAAAAAATTAATTAATTAATTAATTGTTTCAAGTAAAGCTCAACGTGCATGTGATGAGAAACATAAGAATTGTGGAAGAAATCTGTGAACTTGCTTTCATCCGGAAATTAGAATGTGGTTATGGATGTGTACAAATGTATTCAAAAGCTACTAACATTTTTGTATTCAAGGTGTTTTAAATAATTTACACAAATTTAATTATTTATTTTTTTAGTTATTTTTATGGATTTTTTTTTTACTAATGGTCCGTTTGGATTGAGGGAGAGTAAAGTAGATTTAGACCAAAATTAGCATATTTTTAGTCAACTTTACTCTACTCTTCTCTACTCATCCTCTTTCTCCCCTCCATCCAAACGGGCTCTAAGTGACTATCTTTTAAGATTATAAATAACTTCATATATAACTCCTATTAAAAAATTACTATATTCTGAGCACGCGCGTAACTCTTCTATTTTTTTGAGAAAAAAATTAATAATTAGCATCTATTATAATTTGAGATTACTACATTTTTCAATCACAAAAATACCTAAGAGTGTGATGAAAAAATTATTTCATCCAAAACGCATCACTTATCACCTTCCTAGTATTTTTATGATTAGAAAAATGTTGTAATCCTAAATTATAATGGATGCAAATTATTAACTTTTATTAAAAAAAAAAAAAATAGAAGAGCCTTTGTATCATTCGTTTCCTAACAAATTATTAATTTTTAATGAATATACACATCTCCAACATTCGTTTCCTAATTTTTCGAGAATCGTCTTTATCGTCATTCGTCACATTGTATCCATACTTATGCTCGAATCTGTCCTCGCGCCTCATAGCAATAGACTCAATATTGGACTTAGTCCACGTAGTGGATAAGAGGTCAAATAGGTCATTACCTATTTGATTAGCTTGTTCTCAGTCTGAGTCAAGTTTGGCGCGCGAAACAAATGGGCCAAAAAGGAGTTTCTGCATGCAAGTTCTCCGTAGCTTTTACACAGTGCTTTTTAGATTTATGGTCATTGAAAATGGTGAAAGGAAGGAATAACATTAACCCGTGCTTGACAAATATAAGCTCGTGGTGAAGACTGAAGAGTGAAGAGAGAGACACGCAGTGGCAGTGAAATGATTGAAGAAGAAAGCAACGTAGCATGAGAAGAACTTTATGGGGGAGACACCCAACTGTCCACGACCATTGCGATTGCATAATAGATATGGTGGAACTGTGAAAGACTCGGACAACACGGGATTGACCTTATGGAATCAGACAGTGACAAATACTAATATAAGAAATATGGGGCTCACAATTTGGAAAAAGTAAAATTTATCAAATGATACTATATTATCCATATCAAAATCTAATAAATGAGAGATATTTGTGCAAAAATAACTACTCACTAATACATGTCTTTCAATTATTAGTGAGTTAGCTATTTTTTGCTGACATATTTTGCACTTATTGAATTTTGATACCGCTGATATGGTATCATTTGATATCAAATACTTTTTCCACAATTTGACCTAGGTGGAGTCCACCATTTCGGTCCTTCTTGTTTGCTCTGCCCTGTTGGGTCGGGCTCAATTAGCTGGACTATGGTTTAATTGCTAGGACCAGCTCCTTTCTTGTTTGGGACAATAGGAAAAAAGCTTTTAGCTATATTGCGTAAGAGTTCGGTTTAAGTTATTCATGTATAATTAATTAATAACTTTTTATTAAATTAATATTTTAAAATCATAGGTTGGATTTTGGATGCTACAAACCTAGGTAAGCATAATATAGATGACAAAGGCCTCTTCGGCATGAGGATAAACTGCTTAGCCTGTTGTTGAGCCCATTTTGGCAAAAAGAAAAAGCCCAATGGCAAGAAAAAGTCCAACAATATAAAAGGGGTGAAGAAAGAAGAATTAGCAAAGTAAGAAAAAACCATTGAGCCCCGAATGACAGGAATAATGGTACACAGGCCCACAAAATAGTAAAAGGACCCCAAAGAAAGTAAATAGGCTTAAGGAAGCCCCAAAAAAGGAAGTAGTAAGCCTATGGAAATCATAAGAAGTAGAAAGCAAGCAAAGATGGGCCGGAGGAACCCAAAGAAAGGAATTAGTAAATGAGATTGGTTCAAAAGCCAATAAACCCAAAAGTAAATGATATAATAATTGGGTTGAGTAAGCTCGAAAGATTTAGGAAGAGCCCATGGGAATGTAAGAAGTAGGAAAGAATGAGATGGGCCAAGGATGCCCCAAGAAATGAAATGGGTTGACAATGCCCAAAAGAATGAAATGGGCCGTGGATGCTCAAAGGAATAGAATGGGTCGAGGAAGTCCAAGATGATATGAGAACTAACCCAACAAAAATATTGGGTAATGTAGACTGAGGAAAGGAATAATACATGGCAGGCCCTGAAGAAGCCCGACAAATTCAAGTTAAATGATATCATGGTAGAAATAATGCAGTGGCGTGGCAGAAATACAAGTTAGCCCACAAACTGGAAGTAAGAGGAGACAGGGATTGAATTAAAGAAGAAAAAGCCCATGTCCAAGCAATTCATAGCCCAAAGAAGAAACGAGATGCGAAGAATGAAGACCTAATGACTCACCCATGCCACAAAAGGTAAAACAAGCAGCAATACCAGACAACCCACAAGCAATAGCAAACGCGTGAACACCAGACAAGCAATGGACTCACATGGGAGTGGAGCACGGACAAGACTCAGGCACCACCAACTTGTACCCAGCCAATACAAGGGGTGGTGGGCCATGGGTTAGAGGTAAGGGAAGAAGTGGTTTGGCGGTGGGGAGAAGGGGGGAAGCCTATTTGGAGTTCCCGCTCAAGCTCTTTTGGGGGAATTGTCCTGCTGGGATGAAATACCACTTAAAAGAGGTAAAGATGAGCTGGAATCACTAGGTGTATGCTATAGGAGTTAGTAAAAGAGAATACCCAGCCTTTATCCGGATGGGAATGCCACGGAAAGCAAGAAAAAAAAAAAAAAAACTCTCTTTATTTGGGAATGGAATGTGGCGCAGCCAACAGAATAATGGGTAGTCTAGGAAAGACACCTACAACAGGCCAAAAGTAGTTGATGGGTAAAATGGTAAATCTTATCATGGCAGGCAGTATAAAAAGGCCTTAGCTGTGCACAGTAAACAACAACAAGGTGGAACAGCAAGAAACATAGAAAAACAGAGAAATAGAAAACAAGAGTGTGAGGAGTGATAGAGATGTACCAATAGGCTACTCATTTCTCTTCCTCTCAATAGCCTACTCTCTAGCAAGTTAAGAGTTTGAGATTAAGCCACTTAGGCCCATTTTCTAAAGTAGGCAATTTCTATAGCAGAATTTCCCTGTGAAATTGCCTACATTGGAAATAGGTTCCTTTCTTGGACTTAAATTTGCCAAGGAGGCAAGTTTAGCAAACTGACCCCCTTCCTTTTTCATCATAATTGTTCAAGTGCTAACGTTATTTTTCTTGTCATTGATTTATTTCTGCCATACTCATATTATCGTATTTTCCTGTTGCAAAATCATATAAACATTATCTTTGGTACTTTAGTTAGAATATTTTAACTATCCTATTGTATTATGTTTCTCCTGCCATAACATTTTTGTGACAGTACACCTTGCCGTGGGCACGCGACTAAGATCCCTACCAGGGGTTCTAGCTTGCGCACAAGCTGGCTTAAGTTGGGTTTCAATTAAGTCAATCCCGACTCTCCTAACCCAGAATCATTAGGCCATAGTACGGCAAGAGCAGTCTAGCCCAGAATATAAAAAATGCCCACCACACCTGCTAGAGCTAAAAAGCCTTTGGCCTTGGATTACCCGGTAACCAATTCTGGCAGGTAGAGTTAGTTGTTCATAGGAGTTTATTTAACAGTGAAGATTGTTACACAGTGCAATTAATCTGAGTGAAATTCTCATATGTCATAAAAAAGAAAAGAAAAGAAAGAGATGGTAAAAACTATCTTCAATTCGGTTGCAATTTTCCTCTTTCTTACATTCATTAAAATGTTGAGTTCAAATTACACATAATGAAACATTTGTTAATATTAAAATATACTTAATTTTTTATTATATATGTTTTTTAAATTACATTATTTCCTTATACTTAACTATTGTCTATTCTATAAATGTTTAAATTTCAATTTTTTTGTATTTTAAAATTATATATAAAATATTAGTTTATAGGTTGAATCATAACTAAATTAGCAATGGGTTAGTTTCTTCCATTAAAAAAAAAAAAGAAAAAAAGAAAAAGAAAAAAGCAATGGGTTAGTTCGAGTGCACATGCAACTTTGGAGAAGNGTTTTTATTTTTATTTATATATATAATTTTATTTTGAAAATTTAATTTATAAGTATATAAATCAATTTGAAAATTAATAGGAGAGTGGTCCTATTTTTTAGGCAATGTTTTAATAGAAATTAGAGTAGCATTTTTACCGAATTGTCCTTTAGTTTTGTCTCTACTTAAACATAGGGGTGTAGGGGCATTTTTAAACTAAAAAAATGAGGAATCCAAACAGGGAAAGTCCCTTAAATAATAGTATAAATTACAGCAAAATTACATTTTCTTTTATGAGTTGTCATTCAGTATTTGCTTTCCTATATTTGGTTTTCTTACTTTGTTATCATTATCATTTCTATATTATTATCTTAGTTTTTCTTTTCTTTTATTTTTTAATTTTTTTATTTGGTCAGTTTGAAGAGTGTTTAATATTTTTTCTAGTTAATGAGTTTTTTTTTAAGAATGGGAATGACATATATTTTTGTCTTTTTAAAAAAAAATTTATTTTTGTGTATGTGTTCTAAGTGGTGTTCTCTCTTCCTCCTATTATTTTTGTATGTTGTTTTTCTTACATTTAAGCCTTACTCTCTAAATTTTTTGTATTTTTTAGGGTGACATAACAATAATTTTGTTAGATTGCATAGCAGGCACATTGGATGAATTCGGGTGAGTGAAGTGGTAGTCAATCTATCAAGTAGTTGTTAAAGACCATTTTTTTTTGTAATATCCTACTATATGAAATTTAATATTGTCTTTGTTTTTTTTTTTTTTTTTTTTAATGTGAAAATTTTGTGTCTTAGTATAATGATAGAGATTATTTATAATAGAACGAGAATAATAAAAACTACTTATCATATTAATATATATATATATGTAAGGACCAAAAAGTTTGTGACCAAAGCCCACTTAGAGTAATGGCTTGTATCCTTCAAACTTGGCTCAAATCAATAAAAATTGTAAGAGATGGGAAGGAACAACAACAATGAGCTCTGCCAAGGACAATTATAGGGAAGAATCAAATTTGTATTCCAAAATAAATGAGCATCAAGGTTTACACAAAGGCTCCAAGGAGGCAGGATTCATATAGAAAATGATACTATTCCATTTTCTTCTCCAATGCACACCACTCTATGTCTCTTTTCTCTTTTCCCTTCGATCTCCCTTTTCCAATGCTCTTTCCTTTCATTTTATAGCTCCCTTCCACCATATCTTCACCATCCATTTCTACTTTACCCCCTCTTTTTCTAACACTTGTTACCTTTCATATCTGAAGTAGGTGGTGGCAGGAATCTGCTTAGCTGTGGCCTACACTGTTCAGATCACTTTCTCATTAATGCGTTGATAAAGCTGTTGTCCTCCAATTAATGCAGATGCAACAGGCTACACTAGGCCTAAAGCTCTCCTAATACCCACTGTCTTCCACTCTCTCTTGATCCTAACTTCCCCTCAGAGTGCCTCAGAGTACCATGATTCGTTTCTTCCCCTGCTCAGGCGGCTTCTTCCCTTGGGCCCGTGGCTAACAGCACCTCAGCGTCATTACTACGACCCTTCATCTTCCTCCTTGGTCCTGGGCACCCACAATATATATATATATATATTTTTTAATTAGATTTATTATGAATAAAATTTGTTAAAACAAATACATCAATATCATATCAAAATCATGCAGCGAAAAAAATAAATAAGACAAGATATGATGACTCAAGAAAACCATTGAAACAAACTAGTTCACAGTAAAAAATCTGGGGGGAAACCTTCCCGAAAGCAATCCACTATAGTAAAAGAAGTTTCAGAGCTACCACTTCAGAACCTTTGAATTCTTCAATATATGAACGCCATCCTTTTTTATGCACAAATTCCAGTACGTGACTAACCAATTGCGCGGATCCCAGTCACAACTTAATCACCAATTAGAAGAAGATTGTTAGCTGCAAAGTTCTTCACATCATCAACAATGAAGATCAAGAAGTACTTGGTTACAAAACCTAAGGCAAAAAGTCGCAGTAGCTTCTTTCAGAGAGAATAAGGCATCAGTCACCTTTTGCATATGTTTCTTGTATTCTCTTATGTGTCGGCCTCTAAAATAAGTCTTATATAGTTCTAGGGTTAGGAGAAAAGAAACCCTACACAAATACAAAAACATGGGCTGAAAATCAGATCTGAAAATCTGAATTTCCATAACCTCGATAGATAGTATTTGTTGAGCCTCATTAAACTCGATAGATAGCTATCTGTCGAGTAGCTATCGAGCTTTAATGAATTAGCACTTCTTCACTTGTTTCTTGAACAGACTTGTATGGCTTCAATACTAAGACTTGAACTCTTGTTTCTTTGAAATATTAAACACATCCTAAATCTACCCAAAATAAGTAAAGTGTTTTTTGTCAAAGGATTAGCCAACTACATAAAAATATTGACATATATTTCTAACATTATCCCATATGTCCTAACACTACTACGCCTTTATCTTCCTCCTCAGTCTTTGGGCACCCACAATAGCCCCCTAAAACTTTCGCTATTTGTTTGGAGACAAAAGTAAAGTTTTAGCACTTTAAATAAGATATGCACGTGCCACATGCGTTCCTACGTATCAATGTCCTTTCGTCTGTCTTTCACACACTCCTAGTGCTTCGAAATCCACGATCTTGCATTTATAGCATCAGGCGGCTGCTTGTCTCCCATGTTCTACGGTTAGATCAAGATTGTATGATCACTATTTCCCCTTACGGATGGGCGGGAAATTTGCCGGCTCGCTCTTACTCTCTTATAAAGGAACTGTGGAACTGGAGCTGGTTGAGGCTCATTTTGAGCATTCTAGCGATCTAAGTTGTAGAACAAAAACTCTCGAGGAGTGCTCTTGCATTCATCAGTAGGTGTGTTGCTCCTTTATTACCTTCTTTTTCACAAGTTTCACACTTTACCTCTTAAAAGGTCATGGGTAGATATGCTAAGTTAGTTGACACTGCTGAGGCTAGGGCAGCCTTTAGGGCGCAATATAGGATCCCCAATAATGTGGAAATCCAGCACTGTGAGGAGGGTGAGTGGTTGGTCTTGGATAAACCTCCTGAGTCCGTGGTCATTCCTATGATCGCCTTTATTGAAGGCGGGGATGGAACTCCCAATGGGAGGGTAACTTGGGATTATCTCATGAACTATAGGTTAATCTCGACCCAATGCTCCCCAACATCTTTAGAATCCTCGGGTGTGTAGATGCACTAAATCGTAAGATGGGGACTAACCTTACTTAGCACAATGTAAATTGGGTGTGTACCAATGCCAGAAGGGGGAGAAACCCAAGTACTACATGAAATGTAGGATCCCCGTAGTTAGGTTAATCTCCTGCCTTCCGAACTCGAGCAAAGGCAGGGATGATGATTTCCTCATTGTCTCGGGAGGATGGCACGATGGGATACACTGCCTCACCTAAGAGGGGAACCAAGTATCACCCTTGAGGACCAAGGTCACCCTTAGGATTTTTACTTAGCTTAACTAGTGTCAAAGTTTTCTTCCCTCTTCTCTTTTTTTTACTAACAACCCTCATGGTCTTATCTGGCAGACGAGTACCATACAACACACAAAAAATTTGGTGAACTTTAAGGAACATGATCCTCAGTCTTTTTTTTTTTAGACGGCAACAGTTTTTAATTTTGCGCAGTTTTTTTTTCTACAAAATAGGACCACTAACAAAAAAAAAAAAAAAAAAAAAAAACTCATCACACGTGCTTCGCGCATGTGATGAGGCTAGTACAAAGAATTGTGGAATTTAAGGGCTTCTTTGACAACGTACTTGCCTATGAAACCTAAGGCACCCAGGATTATGAGGTCGTAGATGATGGTTTTTGCCACTACTTCTTTATTAGCGCATGTGATGAGGTTAGTACAGAGAATTGTGGAATTTAAGGGCTTCTTTGGCAACGTACTTGCCTGTGAAACCTAAGGCACCCAAGATTATGAGGTCATAGATGATGGTTTTTGCCACTACTTCTTCACTGTCTTGCATTGTTCAATAAATTCTTAGGAGAGACTCAAGACTTGAGTTTTGAGGGTTTTGACTTTCAGGACTGCTTCTTCTTCTTCTTCTTCTTCTTCTTCTTTTTCTTCTTCTTCTTTTTTTTTTTTTTTTTTTTAAGAGTATTGAAAAGTAGAGAGGTGTGGTGTGTGCGGGTGAAACTGCCAACTGCTATGCCTATCACTGTGTGTTCCTAACTGCCAAATGCCAACATCTTTTGCAGCTTTGGGAGTGTGGAGATTTTGTAGAATGAATAAGCCTAGTGGAGTCTATAGTGGACAGGTGGAAAAAAAACAGTTTAATGTAAAAACATGGGCCATTTCATTTTGGTAATCAGGAAAAAAAAAAAGCACGTTTGTGGAAGAAAAAAAAACAGTTTTATTATTTCTTAAAAAAAAAAAGTTGTATTAGCACTTGACAACTAACGTGATAGAGAAATATGGAGGTAGGAGAAAAAACCTTTTTTTTTTTTTTAATTTAGCTAAAAATTAGGAGTTTTTAAATTTGTAATTTTACATGTCTAACACTACTATTTAAGCTTCACAAATTGGTCAATTTCAGGGTATTTTAGATTTTGAAACTAAGGAATCCATAAAAGGGAAGTCCCTTAAATAGTAGTATAGATAATGACTAATATATGATATTTAAAAATTAGAATACAAACTAAGAATAAAATCTACAAGAGTAAATAAAAGTTAACTGGATAAATTTTTTGATAAGTAAAAGATAACTAAATAAGTGTTCAAGATTAAAAAATAAAAAGATAAGTGTTACTCCCATGTTCAGGCAATGTCCCGCAATTAAAAAAAAAAGGACACAACTAGAACGTTGGTGCAAAAGTGTTCTAAGCATATTTCGTGTCTGACACTAGTACGACACCCTAAATAAAATGTCTACACTTTCTAGGTCTATTGACAACATATATGGTCTCCATGGAATTGAATATCAACGCCTTAGTGTCGAGAAAGTCCGTAGATACAATTTTTACCACAAATATAATAAGACCAATTGTGAGTAATGAAGAAAAAGTAATTGGATTATTTAAAAGTGATAGACATCAACTCACAATTGACCCCATTAAAAATTGCGACCGTGGAAGAATGGGTTGTTGGAGTCTCAATCCTCAACACCAAACACAGTCATGGTAAATAAGCATTGACGAAGGCATCTATGAGAATGATCGTCCTGGTACGGACGATAAAATCCACAGGACGAGCAGCGCAGGAGATCACGGTACTGACGAGAATTTTCAGTCCCTTTAATGCAGTCAACTAAACAGCTATACTTCCAGCTGTGCGAACCGTTTGAAGACATTGATACCTCATTACTCAGGTTTGAAGCGTTACTCAATGGAGCATTAAGACCTCCATAACTCCTCCAACGGCTAGGAACGCGGAGCGTTGGCACCACACCGGTGCGTACAACAGGGAAGGAGAAGGGATTAGCTCCGTCCGACGAACATCACTGACAAAGTTCATCCTTATCAGTCATGCTTAGTTTTTTATGTAAAATATTTTTGGTGGAAACTATTTGATGTTTCAAGTGCTTGTTATTTAAGTCTTCTTTCAAAGATCAAGAAAATCCCAATTATTAACACAATGAGTACAAAACAAGAGTCAGAAATCAGTAAAACTAGGTCGAAAACGCACCCACAAACCAAGAGACAACCCACGCCCGTCCGTTAATCCAGGCTAGAAAACAAGACCCAGATGACAAAAATGCTGACGCACATTTTGTACCAAAGTTAGGTCGTGATGTGCCCCTCAAAACATTAGGCCTTAGTACATTGCTGCATGATCGAAAAAATCATGGTATTGGGGCCAATTCTAGCCTTAGGACAAGGAATATAAGTTCATTCCCAATCGATCAAATTTTCCCTTTAGCTAAACGAGGCAGGACATGGCAATTGTTTGAGAAATTTGTTGCTGTTCTTGCACTATCAATACGGTCTCTGCTGCATATGCCAATAGTATAGGACCTGATGGAAAACTCTCTGTGAGTCAGTAACAAAAGTTTCGCAATCCCTGTCTTGTTTGGCAAGCATTGATAGGTCTTTTAGTCCGTGCAAATTGATACAATCATTCCTCGTCCCACTAACACTGTCCTCCAAGTAGATCCAGAATCCAACTTTTTTTTTTTTTTTTTGAACTTTAATTTGGTATGAAGTCTTAGCTTTAATGCTTTTCCCACCCACCAAAAAAAAAAGGTCATTTGAAAAATTCAGTAGTAGTTTATCAAGTTTATAAATTGGCAAGGTTTTAGGACCATAGTCTTGTAAGAAGAATAATCTAAAAATATTTTGTATAAAGCTTCACGGTAATATTATTACAAAGGGTGAGACTTTGACAAAAGAGTCAAAAGAGTTTGGGAAGAGACAAAAAGGTTTTTTTTTTTTTTTCCTTTTTATGTTGAAGGTTGGGGGGGGGGGGGGGTGAATTGTGACATTCTTGTGTTCTATAAAACAATGGAAGAACATTATAAAAAAAATATATATATATATATATAAAAATTGTTTGTGAAAATTTCCAAAATTTTTCCCCTTTTTTCCTTATGCCATCTGAGTTCTGAATAGGTCTTTTGCCCATTTACTTTTAGATTCAAGACTTTTTAACCCGATTAGCAAAAGAAACCTCTTTTAAATACTTAGATTAAAATTCTATCACCAAATGTTTCTAGAACATTTTAAAATTAGTTTAATAATCTATCGTAATTTTTGTTTCATATATAAAGTGGGTATTGCACATGTTTGCAGTTTGTACTATATGATTCAATATAAATACTACAAGTTTTGTAACATTATTTTGCCATGTAACACATATTATTTGTACATCAAAATTATTAACAAGGTTTACTCTAAGTGGAGCTACCAAAATTTCAAAAAAAAAAAAATTAAATACCAATCCAATTAAAATTCAATTTCCAATTATATTTTCAAAATTATTTAAAATGGAGTTTTAATATTTAGTTTAACTTATTTTGATAATCTATTATGCTTTTTTATTTTAATAAAAACTTGGTATTATATAATTATTTTCGCCACATATCTTAAAATAGCTTTTACTATTTTGTTTTCATAATGTCATTATGTAATTATATTATTGAAAAGTTAACTAAACAAAAAAATTGATAGAGGTAAATTAAAAAAACAAAAATGAAAGTGACACAAAATGACGTCGAATATATAGAATGTGTAACATGGACTAGTCTTTTGAGATTCATAGACAATCTTAAAATTTTAAGACTAAAATTTATTTGTTGCTGTATATAATTATTTTTTATTGTAATGAAAGTGAAAATAAACAATTATAATTAAGTCAATCATTTTGGTCTGTAGTGTGATGCATATTATATTAGCACTATCTTTTGCGATTTTGCTTTGACTCTTGAGTAGCTCCTATTGTTTTACCATTGCCCCCCCCCCCCCCCCCTCTCTCTCTCTCTCTCTCTCTCTCTCTAACAAACATTTATGAATTGTGATTGTTGTAGGGTATGGAATAGGTTGGGCCGTGGGATAAAAAAATT
>NW_027069504.1:44825-153051 GCF_002906115.3 Quercus suber
ATCTTCAGTCCCTTTAATGCAGTCAACTGAACAGCTATACTTCCAGCTGTGCGAACCGTTTGAAGACATTGATACCTCATTACTCAGGTTTGAAGCGTTACTCAATGGAGCATTAAGACCTCCATAACTCCTCCAACGGCTAGGAACGATGGGAGTAGATATAAAACCCATACACTCCCACGAAAGAAGTAAGAGATATAGATTGCTTATTTTACTCACTTTTTGTTCATTTTACTTTTCCTACAAAGAAAATCCTATATTCTAACTTTGGCATCGGAGGCTTGTGGCAGGCACCACACCGGTGCGTACAACAGGGAAGGAGAAGGGATTAGCTCCGTCCGACGAACATCACTGACAAAGTTCATCCTTATCAGTTTGGCGCCGTCTGTGGGAACGACATTGTTTTCGTGTTCAGACTCGAAATAGTAGTTCCCTGTTCTTGTTCTTTCCAAGATGGAGTCTAATCAGGACGCTGCAACCCTGGCTCAGCAAGTTCAAACCCTTGCAGCCACCGTTGAAGAACTAACTAAGCAAAATCAAGAATTGAGATCACGACTTCAGCAAGAGGATAATCGTTCGAAGGGAAATCAGGAAGATGAGGGAGATAGCAACAGAAGAAGTGACCATCGAAGGCTAACACTCCCGTCGAGCAAAATTCAGATATCCTTCGGGAGATGAGGAAAGAGATGGACGAACTAAGAAACGCCATCAAAGAGAAAACAGAGCGGAGTGTGGACCGGATGGTCCGGGCAGACGGATTCACCATTTACAACAGTGGTTCTCGACTGCCCAGTGCCGTCGAAATTTCGTTACCTCAGCTCGAGCCCTCGACGGGTGAAGGACCCTCAAGATCATCTAAACACCTTCAAGATGACCCTGGGACTTCAACAGCCCCAGACGAAATCTTATGTCGCTCCTTCCCTACTACACTCAGGGGGGCTGCCCGAGAGTGGTTCACGAAGTTGCCAACATCGTCAATCGATACGTTCGAGCAGTTGAGCAACGCTTTCCTACGCCACTTTATTGGAGGGCAACGACCCAAAGAGGACCGCTGACCACTTGCTCACCGTCAGGCAGGGAGAAAAAGAAACCTTGAGGTCATATGTACAACGTTTCACGAGGGAAACACTGGAAGTAGACGAAGCCGACGATATGGTGCAGCTGACGACTTCAAGGCAGGGTTGAGGTCCAGGGATCTCGTCAGCTCACTCGCAAAGAACCCCCCAAAAAACGATGGCTGAAATGCTCCTCAAGGCACAGAAATACATGAACGCCGAAGATGCATTAGCTGCTATCAAGGACGAAGATAGACCAAGGGACAAAGAAAGAAAAGAAGATGATCGCAGAGGGCAGAAGCGAGACCGTCCAGATCGTCGTATCAGTGACGGAGTCAGAAGGAAGGACGACAAAAATCCAAGAACGGTGAAATTCACCCTCTTGTCATGCCTGTTGACAAATTTTAGCGCAGATTAAGGACGAGCATTATCTTAAGTGGCCGCGACCACTACACTCATCTCCCAACGTTCGCGAAAAAGTAAATACTGCGATTCCCAAAGATCACGGCCATTACACTGAAGATTGTAGGGATTCAAAGAGCAGATAGAGAGTTGATACGGAGGGAAGCGGGACAAGATGGTAACATCCTTTTTTTTTTTTTTTTTTCCAATAAACCGAGAAAATTATATAATATAAAAAATATCTTATGAGACAATTTCATGAGTTCTCTCCCTCATAACATGTGTGATTCTCACAAAATAAATTTCACATGTTAGTCTTGTTAGATACCCTCTCTTGGATGGGGTACATTTTGCTATCCGTGCTTGATGTTCTTTTAGGACAGATGGTGTTGATTTGTTACTATTATTTCTTTACACACTTTTTTTTTTTTTTGTTTGGGTTTATCGTTTCTTTTAACTGTTTTCAATGTCTAAAGATACAAAGAAAGCCCCATGTAAAAGAGTATGAAACGCAAACCCTTGACAAACAAAAAAAAAAAATGATGGTGACCTTATCGTTTTTCGTAAATAAAATAGATTTTCTTTTCGTAAATAAAATAGATTTTCTTTTTTTATAATAACTCGACTCTTTTTTCAAGAAAAAAGAAAATTAACTCCACTCATGAGGTACGGCTAGACTATGCTGGCATGCTGGGTTATAGTTACATATCTTGGTCGTTTTTTTCTTTTATTTTTTGGATAAATATTCGTCTATTAACTCAAGGACGAGGGACATGATAAGGTTAACTCTGGACTTGTGAACCACACAATCCCAACCAAGACAATTTTACTATAGTTTCAACCACATTAATGTTGGTGATTTAGTGTAAGTGTATATTCCAAACACTTTTTACGTTTCTCTTATTTCTAGCCGTTGGACATTTATAGATTATTAGTAACCATGGAGTATTATTGTCATTATTAGCTTATATAATACCTTATAATAACATACTTTTATATAACATTTTTTATTTTCCTTTCATTCTCCCTTAGAGGCAGTTCTCTTTGTCTCAGGAATTTTTTTTATACAATTTATATTTGTTTTAAAGAAAAGTATTTGAAGGTTGTTTTGGAACCTTTGTGAATGGAAGCGTGTCCTATAAATTGTTTGGCCAAGAGAACCAATTGTACCGAGTTCTACTCCGAGTAACATGAATCAACTTTTAAGAATAATTTTTCTTTTTTCTTTTTTGGGTAGTTAGAAATACTAAATGAATATTATTGTGTTTCACCGTAATAAAATATACATGAGTACCTTTGTATAAGAGCTATAGTGTGTAGTACATAGTATAGTGTGCAGTACAAATATGTGTGCTATGTAAGTAAATAAGGTGGGTCTAAAGCCCATAGTCTATTACACGTTAACAGCCCCCCTTAAACTCAAGGTGGGTGTGAGACCAACTTGAGGTTGTCAACCAAAGCACGAAGACATCCCTTAGGATGTAACTTGGTGAAGACATCTGCAAGTTAATCTTTAGAAGAGACTTAGAATAGTTTGAAAGCACCATGGACAAGATGATAACAGGTAAAATGACAATCAATCTCGATGTGTTTAGTCCATTCATGGAAGACATCATTGTGAGCAATATGAATGGCACTCTGGTTATCACAATAAAGAGGAGCCGCTGAGAATGTAGACACACCTAAATCCTTAAGAAGCCATCGAAACCAAAGGAGTTCAAATGTGGTACCAACAAGGACACGATATTTCGCTTCAGTGCTGGGGCGGGCCACAACGGTTTGTTTCTTGCTTCGCCAAGAATTCAAAGAAGAACAAGAAGAAAGCAATAACTAGTGAGTCAATCGTGGTTAACCTTTGATCAATGAGATCTCCTACTCAATCAGCATCAGTGAATGTACGAAGAATAAGAGGAGACTGAGCAAAGTAGAAAATGCTATGAAAGAGAGTGCCCTTCAAGTATTGAAGAATGCGCAACACAGCAACATAGTGAGTCAATCGTGGAGTAGACAGAAATTAGCCCACCTGGTGAACAACATAGGAAAAGTCTGGATGAGTGACAGTGAGATAAACTAGTCTGCCAACTAATCGTCTATAGAGAGAAGGATTAGGCAATGGTTTCCCTGCTGAAGGAATTAGATGTGCATTAAGTTTGACGAGAGTGTCAAAAGTCTTGCTATTAGTGAGTCTAACTCAAGATAAAAGTTCAAAAGCATATTTGGCTTAAGTAATATAAAGTCTATTAGTGAAATGAGTGATTTCAAGACCCAAGAAGTAACTGAGATGTCCAAGATCTTTCATCTTAAATTGTTGATTGAGAAAATCCTGGAATTCTTAAATGCTACTATGGTTATTACCAGTTATGATCATATCATCTACACACAGGAGAAGCAAAATAGTGCCTTTATCAATGGGACGAAGAAATAAGACAGAATCATAAGAACTGGCAGTGTAACCCAAGCGAGAGATGGTAGAGCTGAACTGGGCAAACCAAGCTCGTGAAGCTTGTTTAAGGCCATAAAGTGCACATCGAAGGTGACAAACCTTGTTCGGTTCAATAGAGAGACCAGGATGAGGTTGCATATAAACTTTTTCAATTAAATTCCCATTAAGGAAGATATTTTTGACATCCATCTGAAGAGGAACCCATTTACTGGCAGCGACAATAGCTAAAAGGGCACAGACAGATGATATTCAAGCAACCAGAACAAAGGTCTCTTCATAATCAATCCTATACTCCAATGTAAAACCTTTTACAACAAGACAAGCTTTATAGTGCTCAATGAACCCATCAGAGCAAGTCTTGATCTTGTAGATCCACTTACAGCTAACCACTGACTTCCTAGGGGGAAAAGTCACCAAATCTCAAGTAAGATTTTTGGATAATACATCAAGTTCCTCTTTCATTGCAATCTACCATAAAGAGTCAGTGGAGGCCTCACGATAGGTGTAAGGCTCATACAATGTAGCAAGGGTAGGATAACAATGATAGTCAAGTAAATGTGTAGGAATGGATCTTACCCAAGTTAAGTGACAAGGTGGAATATCTTATGCAAGATCTTCAGGCGGAGCAGGAGCAAGGAACCCAAGCTTAAAGTTGGATAGCTCGTCCTTAACCTGTTCATTAGAAGTTGATCCAGAAGAGGTATAAAAAATATCTAGTGGTTGGACAAAAAAGTCTATAAGAGGATCAGGAGCAACTATAGAAGGAATATGTGGCTTATCTGAAAAAAGATCTAAGACAGAAAAGGTAGATAGGGAGGCACGAAAGTTAGAGAGCTCGAAAAAGGAGCGATGTTCCCAAAAGACAACATTGCGGAAGATACAAAGAAGAAGAGAGACAGGATCATAACACCGATACCCCTTTTAAGTTTCGCCATAGCCAAGAAAACAATAAAGCCTAGATCGAGGCTCAAGTTTGTTATGCTCATATGGTTGAAGAAGAACAAAACAGACAAAACCAAAGGAACAAAGGTGGTGATAGTTTGAAGGTGACCTAAAAAGGCACTCATATGGAGTTTGATTTTGGATGTTCAACATGAAGAGCAACATCGCCTCAAAAAGGAGCAGGAATTTTGGCAGAGAGAAGGAGAGCACGAACAATATCAAGAATTTGACGAAATTTTCCTTCGGCTCTACCATTTTGCTGAAAGGTACCTAGACAAGTTAGTTGATGAATAGTGCCATAAGAATGCAAAATAACTTGGAAAGCATATTGAGTGTATTCAAGAGCATTATTAGATTGGAAAATTTTGATGCGTTTGGAAAATTGAGTTTTAACAATTTTTGCAAAGTTACAATACACTTGTAACAATTCAGAACGGTGTTTCATATGAAAAATCTAGCTATAGTGAGAATAATCGTCAACAAAGACAACAAAATATCGAGATCCACCAATACTAGAGACAGAGGAAGGCCCTCAGACATTAGAATGAATTAGGTCAAAGATATCAGTAGACATTGATTCACTAGTATTGAAAGGCAAGACTAGTTGTTTTCCTAATTGACATGAAACGAAATCAAAATTTTCTTTGGACACTGAACCTAAAAAACCTCTAGAAGCCATTACTCAAGTGGAATATGTGTGATCAAGTCAGGCATGCCAAAGTGCAAAGGAAGGAATATAAGAAACTGCAGTAGTTGCAGTAGCAACAAAAACATGAGCAACAGGTGGAAGACAAAGGTTGTCCACCAAAAGCATACGTCCAACTCTAGGACCGGTCCTAAGCTCCTATCCTATCCTTGGATCCTGCACAATACATCCAGAATAATCAAACGTAATGCGATAACCCAACTCAAATAATTGTCCCACAGAAAATAAATTGTAAGAAAGGTTATGAACATTAAAGACCTTAGGAACTGAAAGGTTGGAGGTCAAGATAGAACTTATATTATGACCAAACATTGTGGAACCATTTGCTATACGAATATTAAGAGGGTGCGGTGCAAGTTCAAATTGAGAAAATAAGGACGAGTGAGTGTAGATACCGCATTTTGTACCTCTTACAACTCGAGCCCCCGTTCCCCATTGATGTTGAATTCTAAGACCCAAAGTTGGTTTATGGCCCAATCAGATGTTAAATTGACTTGAGAAATGTTAAAATGAAAAATATAACTCTTAATGAGCAAATAAATCTTTTTTGGAAAAATAAGGCCAAAGAAACCCTCGTTATGCACACGCAAGAATTAGCCTGCTCACTCAGCTTTCTGCATGCGTATGCAGAGCCGATCTTTAGAAACTAAACAAGGCAAGTTTTCTGCATTAATGTTAAGGTTTGGAAAAAATCCCACATCATCTAGGAGTTGTTCCAAACCCCTATTTTCACACTATAAGTAATGTACATGGTATATTTTCAAGACACAGAAATCCCACGGGAAAACACTAAAATTCACTAGAAATAGTGAATCAAAGAGAGAGTTTTTCACAAAACATCCTCAAGTCAATTTCCTTTTGATTGGGGCTTTTTATGGCCTTGATCTTTGAGTTTAAGATTACTAGTCACTCTTTTATTAGTTTCAAACTTTTCTTTTCCCTTTCTTTTGTTTTCTACGTTTTAATCTTTCTGTTTGCCTTAGTTTCTTGTTTTAATATGTTTATCTAGCTTAGGTTTATGTAGTTGTATGTTTTAAAAGCTTGTTAGGATGTTAGATTTCTTGTTTTGAAGTTTTATTGCATCTGCTGTGTTTTTAGGGTTTCTGGGCAAAAACCCACATACGCATAACCTAGCCTGCGTACATAGGCTTTGATTATGTGCATGCAGGGTTGTTCATGCGTGTGCATGAACTTGCCAAGAAACCGTAATCTTTATTTTTTTTTTCTTCTGCTTTTCACATGTATGCTTATGTATAGCCTCTTTTCTGTATTTTTATGCTTTCAAAGCTTTTGTTTCACATGTTTAATCATTTGTTTTCCTATCACATGTTAGAATTAGGGTTTACCTTATGTTGTTTTATTTTGATGCTATGAACATGGATTTACATGCTCATGCATGATGCCATAGGTGTTGGGTTGCTGCAAGGTAAGTAAAGGTAAGTCATGCATTCATAATGTACATGAATTGTGATACGATCTTGGTTAGGTTTGATGATATGATTGTGTTCTTGATGTTTTGGTTGATAACATGATTCATCTTGTTTTCATCTTGATTTGATGATTCATATGTTTCTGTCTTGGAGAAGATATGATGAAATGATGATAGTAACATGCTAGAATTTATGTTAGGAGATGCCATGCTAGATGAATGTTAGGATCTATGACATGATATGCATGATTAGATGAATGCTAGGCTTTGGTTGATAAGCATGATAGATGTATGGTTAGGGATGTTTGATGCCATGTTGATTGTTAGATGTATGTTAGTGTGTGCGTGGGTTAGATACAAGTATTGATTGTGCCTTTAATAGGGTTAAGACATAAGACACAATGATAGGAAGCCAACTTTAGGGTTGGGCGGTTTTGGGTGCCTAATACCTTCCCAAGACCATACCTTAACTCCAAACCCATATCTCTGGTAGTAAGATCAAAAAGTTTTTCCTCAAGAGGACGCTATATATATGGTTCCTAGGCCATTGCAAAAACTAGGTGGCGATTCTAAAAACGCCTTGTGTCTATAGTGAGGTATCATGTGATTGCAACAAGCAGAATTCATAAGCTAAGAAGAATGAGACATACTAGATAAAACTGAGAGAGAAGAAGAAATAGATGCATTACCAACCATATGAATGGTATTAGCGATGATGTTTTGCAGGTTGACTATGGAAATGGTGATAGAGGATCTAGACGACTTGTACTTCGTGTAGATAGGAGCCATTGGTTGGATACTCTCAATGTTAGGAACAATAACAACAGAAACAAAAACAACTGATTTGTTACGATGATAGCATGTCTCTATGTTATGGCCAACGCGTTTGCAAAAATTTTCAAAATTGTTTGTTGGATTGTTGGCAATGATTATTGCAATAAGAAGAATACATGTCATTTTTCTTCATTTAGAAGAAAAATATGCCAAAATGGGCTGCAAAAATGAAATTTATGCAAAAAACTGGGTAAGGAGCACTTGGATTGCAAAACCTGGAAAAAGTCAACAGTCAATGCTAGTCAAAGTCAATAGAAAGTCAACGGTCAATGGTCCATGGTCAACTGAGGATGACTTCAAAGGATTACGTTAGCGGATGATGCAAGCGTGGATGACGTCAGCAAGTGAGCATATGACTCAAGTAGAGCTGACGTGGCAGGTGATGTGGTAGTATGACGTCAGCTAAGGCTAACGTGGCAGGATGACATCATAGATGACATTAGCAGGTAGCAATGGAGGCGTGTAGATGAAGATGAAGAATCTTTAGGTAGTGTGTGAGGGCGCGTGAAAATTTTGATGTGGCCAATTCTTTTTTGACAATGTAGATCGAAGATAGATGATTTCAATGGTGGCGGTGGCAACAGGATCAGAACAACACTTATGGCACATGAGGCACGTGGAAGAATTTCACCGAAACTTTGACTGACGCATGGCGGCGCGTGAATGGTCAGATGGGATGATTTCGGCACCGTTGAGTAGATCGGTTGAAGATCTACATGATGATATGTCTTATATCCTAATTGGAGGTTCGATGTGAAGGATTCGATGGAGGCAATGGTCTTGGTGGTGAAGAGCGAGCTTCTGGTGGTGGAGATTCAACCTTGAGGACCTCTGACTGCAACGGAGTAGTAAGGAGAGGGCACCGAAAAGGTTTACTGATCGAAGAAGTTGAGGCAGGGAAAAATACTAACAAAGACAAGACTACAAGACATAAGAAAGTTAGAGCAATGGCTCTAGTAACAAGTTAGAAATACTAAATGAGTATTATTGTACTTTATCGTAATAAAATATATACATGAGTGTCTTTATATAAGAGGCATAGTGTGTAGTACATAGCATGGTGTGCAATACAAGTATGTGTGCTATACAAATAAATAAGGTGGGATTAAAGCCCATAGTTTATTACATGTCAAAATGTGTAATTCTATAGCACTGTGAGATTGTTCCGAAATTTACATATATACTTATTTTCATTGTTACTAATTTACATTCTTGCTAATTTTTTGAGATAGTAGTTGTATCAAACTTGTTTATTTATTGCTGTTATATTTCCAACACTAATGTTGTTACAAGCTTATGATTCTAAACTCAGCAAATACCAGACAAGTTAAGTCTGGTTATGGTTTCATGATTCGTAGTACCCTAGTTAAAGGTGCCTCTATAATATCAAATTTTCACGATATTAATGTGATTTTCAAATGGTAACTAACAATATTAGTCACAGTTTTTTTTAATAAATAATTGAATTTTGATTATAGGACATTTTTTTTTGCTAATATTTTTTATAGTAATAATCTTTGAGCAATTAGTTTACCTCACCTAAATATTGATTTTACTACAAAGCAAAAAAGACAACCCCAATTTGCGGCCGTTGGAATGAGGTACGGAAGATGGCACATTGTAATAGGTGAATGTTATTTAGATGCATGACATCCATCTAGAGGCACGCCATAGTGTTGGTGCTCCATGAAAATATTGTTTACTAATAATTTTACATCTTTTCTAGAGAAAGTTCTTACCAAGCCGGCAAGCCCATACCCAGTTGCTTAACTTTTACCCATAGACCAATTAAATCAAAATCATAAGACAATGAGTACAAAACAAGAGTCAAATGATTGTAGAACCCGTCCCGGATGGAACTTGCTCAAAACTCTAGAATCCACGCCCATTTCGTTTCTGCCTTGAAAACAATACCACATCCCCACAACACAACAAATGCTGACAGATTAAATCTGCTATAGTTTACCCCAAGTTGATGATTTCATATTCCACCAAATGAAATTATTAACTAAATAGGAGTCAACTTTGGAAGGTAAAAATTTTGTGGACAGATTTGGATATGAAGTGTCTTGGATTAGAAATTACTTTTTTAGAACGCAACAGTTACATACAGCACTAAAACTGGATTTTTAGTGGACTAATGTTGTAAGAGTACGGTTTATTGAGTAATGGTATAGTTACAAACTATTTTTTAATATTTTTTACAAAATATTGATGTGACCAACTTCTTATTGATTTTTGTTTAAACTTTCTATTAATATTACTTTTTTATTTATCAATAATCACTCATTACATTAACAATTTGTAAAAAATTTTGAAAATAGTTTCTATCTCTAGCATCATTTCGGTTTATTTCATAGATACTATCAGACGCTTAATACACTCTCACAAATAATAAGAAAAAACAAGGCGTAAAGTTACGATTTTGTGTTGATAGTATTTGTTGATACTTGATAGTGTTTTTCCATGTTTGAGTTTGCACTGGTAAATGGTAATGGCTCGCAATGATCGCATAGGTAGCCTAGCAAATTACAACCAAAAAGAAAAGTGAGTTTATACTTCATAAATCTGAGAGACAATCGTTTTACGGTGTAGAGTATTTCTATACAAGTAGTTTGACAATGACACGCCCCAAAAAAATCCAATTGCCAAGGTCAACTAATAGTTTAATATGGCCCCATCTGACCAGGTCTAACGTGACCATGGCATGAATGGAGGGCACACAATCACAATCGTATTTATTTCGACTCTAGAGTTGTTTTTGCTAAGCCAATAACTTAAGCCAAATCTTGTTGGTATAGGCTGAGCCTTGCTTTTCTTGTGCCACCATTAATGATAGCATTGGCATTGGCCAAGGACTAGATAGAACTAAAGTCTAAAAGTACTAACGGGACCTGAAATTATAGGGTCGGCAAGTGAATATATAAGGGTTTGAACCTAAGAGACTCTTCAACAGATTACAACGACAGGATGAACATCTTTACAAAGATGTAATCTAGACCCAAGAATAAATGGAAAACACTATTTCAGAATTAATTTGGCAACCACATTCCTTGCATATTATTGTCATAACCCAGAATGTGACTGGAATTTCATGTTTAATTGCCTGTTACATTAACTAATGAAGCCCTCACATCATGGTTCTAACTTCTATTCAACACACCCTCCCCAAGTAGCATCTACCGACTCAACTCATTGGTCACTACCCACGCCTACCAATCTTGGAGAAGCCACGTGAAGATAACAATTGGTTGTACTCATACATACATAAATACATACATATATATATATATATAATTTTTTTTTCCCCACCAAAAAACATAGAAAAATGCCAAAACTATAACAATTTTTGCTATATGTGGCAATAAAGGGTTTACATATTGCTAAAGCTGCTATGGGTGCAAATTGTGTTAAACAATTTGTTAAGTTTTATGATAAAATATGTTATATTTCTATGATCACTGAAAACAATATATTATAGATTAGCCAGATATTTAACAGAGCAAGAAAATTTTTGACCGGAGCCAGCCAAGCCAACACGAGGAGTGTGAAATAGTTAAAATAAAATTACAATTAGAAACCTGTATAGATGACAACAAAACAAGGCAAAATAGCCTTAGGATTAAACACATACAGTTCATCCAAATTAGAGTAAACCCCAACAGCCCCAGCAAGTGAGTCATACTCTTCCATGCTTCCTTCCATGTTCTTCTTCACCCTACCTGCAATCACTCGGCAAACCAGCATTGCCCTCTTGTCATTGTTGCTCTCACTGTCACCAGCTTTGTCATGAGCTTTTCCACTAGTTGCGGTTGTCAAAATTCCCTTTTCAAGTTCAGTACCAACTCCTCCTGATTCTGCACCTACCTTGAAGCCATTCTTTATGATGCTACACACATTGCATTGTGGGATTGAGTTGCAGAGATTAGAGGACCCGTTTACTCCTAGTGAGCAAACAAAGTTGGTGCAGTGGAACCTGAGGAGCTCATTGCCATCTGCTATGCAACGTGGGTGTTTCTTTTGGAGCTTTGTGGCTTTGGCTTTGATAGAGTCCCTGTACTCCTCGAATTTGGTTATGGTTTTCTGGGTGTTGTGGACTTTCAAGATGCGGTCGATTTTGCAGATGGGTGCTTGTTTCTTTAGCCAGCTTGACTGGAATATGATTTCCACTATGTTTTTGCTTGTGTCTTCAGGACCCAGTTCAGATACTGTGGATTTTAAGAAAACCGAAGAAAGAGATTGAGAAATTGGTAGAATGAGATGAGAGAAAGATATTAATGGTTTATGCATAGAAGAAACTAAAAAATGAAAAACATGGCGCATTGAAATGTGAGAGAAAAATAAAATTTAAAAGCAAAGGCTTTTTCCTCTGGAACTGAACAATTTGTGAAATTGATACCTGCATGCCTAACAGCCTGATGAAGCTCCAAGTTTTCAGCTTTCATGAAAATCTCACCACAATCAGGGCAAGAACAGATTGTAGCCCTGAGAGAAGGGTCTCTAGTGAAACCAAGTACAGGATCTACCACCATTCTACACTCATAGCAGCCAGAGAATCTCCTGAATGGCATTCCTCTGAAAGACCCACCAGCACTGGATGAATTGGAAGATGCAGAAAATGAAGAAGAAGAATTAGTAGAGGATACAACCCCATTGAGTTCATGCAATGGAGTTTTCATGGATCTGCTAGAAGCATCATTGCTACCTGAACCCAGTGAGGCCCTTTTCTTGAAGAGTTCAGGGGATCCTGTTTCAGCTCTGTGCATCACCTTTGTGTTACTACAGAGTGAGCCAGAGCACTTCATTTTCTTGCATTTCTTTGCATTCTCTTCCATGGCTTGCTCTTGCTGTTTCTGTAGTAGCTCTTTCTGTTGTTGTCGCTTTTGTTGTTGCTTTGGTGGTGGTTGTTGTTGCAGTGTTTGGAGATCCTTACAGCTCAATAGGCCTCTTACAACTGACCAAGAGGGTGGTTTCGCAGGTTTTTGGGGCTGGGGGTTTTGGTTTTGGTTCTGGTTATGGTGGATTTGCTTGGTGGATTCTGTTTGGTTTTTGTTTCTAGCCATTGAAAATGAGAGCTAATCAAACAATGGTGTGTCTGTCACAGCTAAAAAGAAATGGTAAGTTTTGGTGTTTTGGTTCTAGTAGAAATTGCTGGGACAGTGGAGCTGCATACTGCAGAGGGAGCTTCCTTTTGTTGAGGATTATTATGGATTTGGGACTTGTGGGCCTCTTTAATATGTTTATTTTTTACTTGATTTATATATTAATTGATTGAGATGTGTGAGAGATGTTGTTAATGATGCGCATCTGACCGTTGAGTTGCAGAGGAAGATTCTTTGATGGGTAGTACCTTGTGAGAAGAAAGATATGAGTAACCACACGTTATAACACCACCAAATTGATAAATTGATGGATCCAGTCCCAGTTATGACTCATTCATATTTAGATGGATCCAGTCCCAGTTATCAGGGCCATTTACTATAGAGTGCCTTTTAATATTGCAAAAATTGATAAATTAGATGGTTGTGATGTCTTAATCGAGTCAACTTTTCTACAAGGGATATCATAGATTCATGACACTTATCACTATTTGACCTCTTCTAAAAAATAAAAAATAAAAAAGAAGAAGAAGATAATTTTAGGCTGTCAGAAATGGGTCTGAAGTATCAACTTTCAGTAAATGGCCCTGATAACTGGGACTGGATCCATCTAAATATGAATGAGTCATAATCAGCCCATTTATTTAAAAACATTTGTTCATGTAGATAGATTTTTTACATTTTTTTATTTTATTTATTTATTTTTATGACTCTATAGTTTCAATGGGGAGGGGGGATTCGTGAAAGATGAAGGGTGCGTTTATTTAGACATTTTTGTAAAGCCAGTTTGAATACTATCTTTGTTAAAAATTGAAAATATTGTAATAAAATAATTTTTAAATGTGTAAATATTGTCGTGTGACTCATTTTTAATAAAAGTTTAGTTTAAAAATGAGGTTTATGGGTCCGTGAACAATACATGGGATCCATTGAAAAGTATTGAAACGTGCTTCTCAATGAAAAAAACGTGAAACGGATACGTAATATCCGTTTGGATACTGAGTTTCACGTCTGCGTTTCATGTTTTACATCTGTTTTTTTTTTTTTTTTTTGAGAATAGCGTTAACTGAGTTTCAGTGGGTCTCATGCATTATTCACAAGACCTACAAACCTTTTTTTTAACAAAACTTTCATTAAAAATAGGTTCTATGGCACTATTTACACATTTAAAAATTATTTTGCTACAGTATTTTTAGTTTTTAGTTTCAGTTTTTAGCGGTATCCAAACGGACGTCTAAACTTGCGTTTTTAGAGAATTTGCGTTTTTAAAGACTCTAAAAATTGCATTTCAAATATATAGCACTAAGAGCATTCCCATCAGGTGTGCCAAATGCCAAATATTTGGTATTTGGCACACCAAATACAAAAAACTGACCTCATGAGGTGTGCCAAATGCCAAAAAATTTGGCACACCGCTACAGTACCGTCTCAAATATGAGACGGTACGGACAGGAATGCTATAATTTTTTTTCTTATTTTATTCACTGAATCACTTTTCTCTCTCCTCTCTGGTCTCCATCTCTCCGTTGCTCCTTCCCTTCTCACTTTCATTTTTTTTTTCTCACTCTCTTCCTCTCTCCGTCTGCAACAGCTCCTATTCCCTTTTCACTTTCATTTTTTTTTCTCACTCTCTTCCTCTCTCCGTCTGCAACAGCCATCACCACCATACTGCAACTTTCATACAGAGACCGAGATCTGACCCGATTCATACCGACGAGGCAGAGATCAGCGATACCGAAGGTGGTGGGTTGATCGGGTTGTGGGTGTAAGGTTTGGCGACGGCAGCGGGTGGGTCTGCGGTGGGTGTGTGTGGGATGCGGTGGGTCGATGGTGGGTTGTGTTTTTTGTTTTTGTTTTTCTGTTTTGGTGGTTGTGATTCGAGTGGCTGTGGGTTGATTCGAGTGGCTGTGGCTGTGGGTGCGGCAGTTGTGGGTGCGGGTGGGTTGATTTTGGTGGTTGTGATTGTGGGTGCGGCGGTTGTGGGTTGTGATTCGAGTGGCTGTGGCTGTGGGTGCGGCGGTTGTGGGTGCGGGTGGGTTGATTTTGGTGGTTGTGATTGTGGGTGCGGCGGTTGTAGGTTGTGATTCGAGTGGCTGTGGCTGTGGGTGCGGCGGTTGTGGGTTGCTTTTCTTTTTTTGTTTTTTCTGGTGGGTGCGGCGGCAGTGGTTGTTGGTGGCAGTGCTGGGTGTGCCGTTGTTTGTTGCTGTTGATTTGTTGAAGATGATGATATATTATTTTAATGTGTTGAAAATATTATTTTAATGTATAGAATTGAAGAATAGAATATCTGATAAATGGTATGTTGTAAAATGATGTGTTAAAATGATAAAGTAGGTATTTGGTGTGTCAAAATGGCATTTTTTATAGAACAGCTGATGGGAATGCTCTAACTAACTTTTTTACAAACATCTATTTTAACAAATATTATATTTTCTTTTTTTATTTAATGAAAGTTTTCGCAATAGTTTATCCAAACCAGCTCACACTATAGTTAGGCACTGATTGTTTGAATAAAAACATTCCACTCTCATAATGCAATAAGTAGAATAATCTTAAATTAATATTTGAACTTTACATATATATATATATATATGTATATGTTAGGATTAGTGCCTTAAATCCTATTGTATAGTACTATGTATGATATTATGTATGACATTATATATAACATTATGTATGACTTAATGTTGTAATTAATAAAATTGTTTTATTAGTATCTAAAATAATGGTAACATGAATATTTGGACATTATCATATAGCCCATGAGATGCATAGTATGTGATTTATATGATTTAGTTACAGAAGATATAAGTCACAAGTTCTTTGTAAATTCGGAATTTTAGTTCATAGTTGATGATGAAATTGGGTTTTTTCATCTGCAAAGACTATAACATATCAACTAAGATGATTTGTCTTAATTATGGAAGTAGAAACTTCTAGTTGATATGTTGATTTGTTTTAAGAGTTAAGACATATTGAACTGGACCGCTGTGAGTTTTATTATTCTCCTAACGACTGTCAAATGAATAATAAATCTCACGACTTCTATTTACATGAATTCTTAATTCTAAGAGGATAATGGACTTGATCATGAAGTGTATGTTGCTTTGATATATTAGGAGTGAGATCTAAAGACACGATCAAAACCTCGGTATATTGGGCAACCAAATTTAGTGTTGATGGAAGATATATTCTGAAGATGGAATTCATAGTCTTTTAACGGAGATATAAAGTATTCACCTAAGATAAGTTTAATGGGTTCAGTTATTCAGAGAGTTAGACTTAACCACTTTAGTAAAAAATTACTAAAGTATATATTTATGAAATTGGATTTCATAAATATATGATAAATAACTTAAAATGATTAAACCGGGTACTCAAGGATTAAGATGTAGTAATTCACAAAGTGGCAGTCTACATTAATGACTTTGTATTACTACGAATATTTTATGAAGAGGCTGCATGTACAATAAAGTTTTGGGATATAATTTATTAATAAGGCCTAGAGTACAATTATATTTATATAGTGGTATTAAATATAATTAATAGTAACTTTGGACTTATCAAGAGTTAACAGAAAAACCTAAGGGCCATTGGAGTTAGAGTCTTGTTTGTTCCCTTTTGGTTCCACTCCAAGCCACGTACAAAAGCCTAATTGAAAAGGCCCAAAAGAATAACTCAATTAAATAATTAATTATAATGAGAGAAACATACAGAATTTTAAGTAAGTACATGAAATGGTTTGTATGTGAGGGTTGGACACTCTCTCATTCTCCCTTGAACAAGTTCATAAAAACTGATTGAGAGACCACATTTTTTGGACATAAGTAGAATTGGAGTGAAGACTAAAAGTGTTCTCAAGAACTTCTGATTTTTGGTTTTGAAATTCACCACATCAAGGTATACTCTCTTATTTTTGAATTCTGAAATTTACATAGTACATGCTATCAATTGCGTATAAAGTAGATCCGTTAATTTTCCGCTACATATATTTTATATGCGATACAAACATGTATTTTTCCAACAGTATATATATATTTACACACACACACACACACAAGCCTTCAGGCACGCATGTGAGCACGTGCTCAGAGATTTTTCTTTTTTTTGTTAGATAAAGGTTAATACTTTGCATCTATTATAATTTAGAAATTTTTTTTTTTAATTTTTCAAACAAATAAAAAATGATACACTTTAGAGATAAGCAATAAATGTAATTTCTTTTTTTGAATGTGAAAAGGAAAAAAATTCTAAATTTTAGGAATTCTCTTTTTGAATTCAAAATAAAATCTGTTATTTGACATTTATGACCTTATTTTTAAATAAATTTACCATTCACTAATGAGAGTATTTTTAAACCACATAAAATTCCAGTTAAAAGAGTTAAATCCTCTTATATATAGTATTAGCCTCTAAGCACGCACAACTCTTCTATTTTTTTTGAGTAAAAGTTAATAATTTACATCGATTATAATTTAGAAATACATATTTTTATTTTTCAAAAAAATAAAAATGGTAAACTTTAAAGATAAGCGGTAACTGTAATTTCTTTTTTAAATGTGAAAGAAAAAAAAAATCCTAAATTTTAGAAGTTCTCTTTTTTAATTCAAAATGAAATTTATTATTTGACATTTATGACCTTATTTCTAAATAAAGTTACCGTTCATTAATAAGAATATTTTTTACATGAAAAAAGTCCAGTTGAAAAAGGAAAATCCTCTTATATATAGTATAGATTATATAAAAGCTATTGAATTTCAAATTGTTATCTCTATATCCTTTTATCTATTAATTTGAGATGTGGTTGATATCCAGATGGCTCTTGCTATCTTTTTTTTTTTTTTTTTTTTTTTTTTTTTTTTTTTTTTTTTTTTTTTTTTTTTTTTTAATTTATAAGAATACAGAGATTTTATTAAGTACTTGAAAAAGACATTACAACATGGATAAGAGCTTGCTTAATACAACAAGGTTCCTCTTCAATCCAACAAATATAATCAGCAACGTAAGACGCGTGCTTAGCTAAAAGGTGTGCAGGCTTGTTCCCTTGTCTACATACATGTGAAAAAGCTGTCCTTCTAAATTCCCTACACAAATCCCATACACCCATGACAATAGGTTCCACAAAGGCTGGTGGTGGGGCTATCCCACATAATGCATTTATTAAACTTAAAGAGTCCCCTTCCAGAACCACTTCTTGAAGTCCAACATCTCGTGCTAACATCAGGCCCGCCTCAAGAGCTTTGGCTTCTACTTCCACCGAACCTAGAGGAGCCTCAATCTTTTTGCTCATAGCTGCTTCTACTCTCCCCCACTCATCTCTGATCAACACCCCTATTCCTTCATTTTTCTGTTTTGAGAAAATAGCTCCGTCTACGTTAATCTTGAACCACCCATTCCTTGGAGGAGTCCAAGTCGCTGGGGGCTCCACCACCGGTTCCTCTAAGTCAATTAGCTCCATAGCAGCTCCATACTCGGCCAAATATTCCATCACCCAATGTACCAACCTCTATCTAGACTTCTGTACCCCACCATTTCGCATCTCGTTCCTATTATGCCACAACGTCCATGCTATTGTAACCATCCTTGCAGCCGCTTCATCACTACCACCATCAACCATCATCAGTTGCCACATGACATCCAAAAAAGAGACACCCTCTGCCCTTGCAAGCTACACCGTCACCTTAGAACAATCCCACGCCTCCTTTGCTTTCGAACAACTCCATTAAGCATGCCCAGTTGTCTCCGAGGCTTCCTTGCAAATCTCGCAAATATCTTCTGGTATCGCCTTACGTTTCAACAAGATTCTTTTGGTAAGCAAAGCTTCACGGCATGCTCTCCAACCGAAATGACATACCTTATGTGGGATTGGCAAGCTCCAAATCCTTTTCCAAAATCGTCTTAAAGAGCTACTGTCCGAGCTACTTCCATGTGACCCACTGACCACCAACTTTACTGCAAGTTTATAAGCACTATTCACACTGAAGATGCCATTTTGAGTTTCAGTCCATATTAGCTTGTCGGTCAGGAACCGAGAGCTTAAAGGGATGCCCAAAATTGCTTCCGCCTCGTGGGGAAGAAACAGAGTCACAGCTACTGACTTCTTCCAACTAACAATAGTGGTATCTATCAGTTCTTGGACCCCTGTGTCTTCATGCAAAAACCACTGAGGAGAATTTACTTTGTACGTTGATGGCATAGGCAGCCACTTATCCATCCACACTCGAACGTTTGCCCCATCACCTATCCTCCACCTTAGACCTTCCTTGACAAGATTTTGTGCTGCCATAATACTGCGCCAAGTATAGGAAGGATTATGACCCAATGAGGCATTGATAAAATTACTCCTTGGAAAATATTTCGCTTTCAAGACTTTGTACACAAGTGACTCATGTCCCACCTGCAACCGCCAACCTTGTTTTGCTAGGAGTGCAAGGTTGAACATTTTAAGGTCCTTAAAGCCTAATCCACCACTTGCCTTGGGTTCACACAACTTTTCCCAACTAATCCAAGAGATTTTCCTTTCTTCTTGTCTTTGTCCCCACCAAAAATTCCTGATCATGCTTGTAATCTCATCACAAAGGGAGTCTAGTAATTTGAAACAACTCATAGTGTAGGTTGGAATAGCAAAAGCCACAGCCTTTATAAGAACTTCCTTCCCCGCTTTAGACAGCATTTTCTCCTTCCATTCGGCTAACTTCTTACCAATCTTTTCTTTAATGTCATTGAAGGTGCCCCTTTTATTCTTCCCCACAAGTGATGGTAGACCAAGGTACTTTTCGTGTTGCTTGATTACTTGAGCTCCAAATCTCCTTTTAATCTCCTCCTGGATCTCACTGGACGTGTTTCTACTGAAGAACAGTGAAGTTTTAGCCCGGTTCAATTGTTGGCCAGAAGCTTTCTCATAAACTTCTAGAACTCTTTGAAGGGAGTCACATTCCTTCAGAGAAGCTTTGCAGAATATAAGGCTGTCATCTGCAAAGAAAAGGTGAGATAATTTTGGACTTCCTCTACAGATAGCAATTCCCTCCATACTTCCAGAGTTTACTGCTGCATTGATCAGTGCTGATAATCCTTCTGCACAAAGAAGAAATAAATAAGATGACAAGGCGTCTCCTTGACGGATGCCCCTAGATGGAATAATGCGACCTCTAGGACTTCCATTAATCCTAATGGCATAGGTGACAGAAGTAATACACTGCATAATAAGACTTCTCCACCTCTCTGTAAACCCCAACTTTTCCATAATCTTCTCCAAACATATCCATTTCACTTTATCATATGCCTTACTTATATCTAATTTAAGTGCCATCTCACCCTCCTTTCCTCCTCTTTTCTGGTTAATGTGGTGCATAGTTTCAAAAGCAATCAAAATATTGTCAGTAATAAGCCTCCCCTGTATAAAAGCACTTTGGGTATTACTGATAATAGTAGGAAGGATTTTTTTAAGCCTATTAGCTAAAACTTTTGAAGCAAGTTTGTAAACAACATTACATAAGCTAATAGGCCTATAATCAGTGACTCTTTTGGGATCCTTGACTTTAGGGATAAGCACAATATGAGTTTCATTAAAATTTGGAGGAATAATACCGTGATTGAGGAAGTCAAGTACCGTTTTTGTTACCATAGCACCACTAGTACTCCAAAAATGTTGGTAAAAAAGCGGAGGCATACCATCTGGACCTGGAGCTTTAAGAGGGTACATCTACTTTAGTGCTAAACGAACCTCCATACCAGTGAAAACTCGGGTCAGCTCTTCATTCATAGCCAAGGAAACCTTTAGCTGAACTGCAGCCAATAATTCAGAGAAGTCTTCCGGGTTACTTGAAGAAAACAGATTATTGTAATACTCCACAACAATTTCCTCCATTCTCGCATCATCCTCCTGCCAAACATCATTGGCGTCCATCAACCCCACTATTAGATTTTTCTTTTGTCGTGCTGAAGCTTTAGCATGAAAGAAGCTTGTGTTTCTGTCACCCCTCTGGAACCAATTAAGTCTCGACCTTTGCCTCCACATTACATCTTCTTTGTCCAACCAACAATTTAATTCAACTCTGGTATTCTTCAGTTCTCGTATCTGCTCTGTGGATGATGGTTGCCTTTCTAACCCTTCGAATCTACTTTGTAGTTCTGATATCTTTCTACCCACATGCCCAAATTCTGACTTATTCCATGCCGACAGCTCGGCCCTACATCTTTCCAAACATCTTTCTAGCACCCTATCTGTGGCTATTATTTCCTCTTCCTCCCATTCTGTCTTGACTATTTCTTCACATCTTCTATCTTTGAGCCGCATGTATTCAAATTTGAACATCCTTCGTACTTTCATTTTCTTTTGCTGGTACTCTAAATGGAGAGAGAGAGGAGAGTGATCAGATGCCAAAGAAGAGAGATGGTGGAGTTTTGTTGTAGGAAATAGATCCATCCACTCCTGGGTTGCGAATGCCCTATCCAACCTTTCCCTTATTTGTTCTCCATCTTTACGTTGGTATATCCAGGTAAACCTAGGACCCACATAATCCACTTCTCTAAGGCCACAATGGTTTATGGCGTCAACAAAAATCTCCATTTGTCTCTGAGGCCTCATACTTCCTCCTTCCTTTTCAGAGAGACCCGTAATTTCGTTAAAATCCCCCAAGACCAACCATGGCAGAGAAGAAGTATTCTTCAAATGTTTTAGCTTTGCTCATGATTTCGGTCGTCTTGCTGTCTCAGGATTGCCATAGAAACCAGTTAGATGCCACCACCCCACCTTAGCTTGCCTATCCACCCATGCATCAATATGATCATCAGAATAAGTCTGTACGTCTAGTTTAACCTCCTCTTTCCACAACATTGCCATTCCACCCCTACTACCGTTGCTAGGAACAATAAGACCATGTTTCATTTTACATCTTTCCTTTACTATCTTCATCCACTCTCTGCTTGATTTCATCTCCATTAAGAAGACTATGATGGGCTCTTCTTTGTTTACCACCTTTACCAAGGCGTTAACTGTCCGGAGGTTCCCAAGCCCCCGGCAGTTCCAGCTTAGGAGACTCATTGTTCCTGGCGGGGTTGCCAAGCAACCTCCGTCGCTACTACCAAGTTACTCATCTTGGTCACTTTCTTCTTTTTTTCATGCAAGTTTACGTCAAGAGAGTCTCTGTTAGAACTTTCATGCTTTCTTTTCGTCCCTACTCCAATACTCAAAGATGGATCCATATTAGTTGATGGCCTTTGTCTTGCCCTTCTTTTCCAAGACCCCTCACTTAAGCCCACGACCCCCTTATCTGACATATCACCACCAGCCCTCTCCATTATAACATTGGGCCTTATTTTTTGTTTCCCCTTGTTGCCATTCTTATTGGGCCTACCTTTACTTATTACTCCTTTGGAGCCCATATCCACCCAGCCCAAATTAAAATCAGCTTCTAACATCATTGTTTCCATGTTAAAATCCTCTTGCTTTCCATTCCGATCTAGCTTATCATTCATCCAACCCGGATTTTCCTCCATGATTTCAACGTCAACCAGCTTTAAATTGCTATCAATCTGATTTACCGTTGTTTCAGGGATAGCAGCCTTGAGTTTCGGACTCCCAGGGTCGTTACTGATCGCATTATCAATCTCATTTAATGCTTCCTCAAAATCCGGGATGTGCGTCCGTGATTCTCGCACCTCCACGTCATGCTTACGTTCACCAACTCTCCTCTCAACTCCACTGCCGTAACCTTCCTTCGGCGCCGCTGTTCCAGCTTTAGGCACCAACTTTTCAACAATTGAGATCGCCGTATCAGTTCTTCCTCGAAAACCCATCACCTCCTGGTCCGATCTCACTTCGCTGGGAACCACCGGTTGTGTCGTGATCCTTCGTGGTTAGTCGAAATCCTGCACTTCAATAACTGCTTTTCTCACATGGTTGAACTGTGGTGCTCTAATCCAGGGGCCGAATTGTTGCTCCTCAACTCGTAGTGAACCCCTACTGTTCAACCACAACATGCAATCCTTGTCGTCGTGCAAAACAAGCCCACACCAATAGCATATGTTTGGCAACCGTTCGTACATGAACGCTGCCTAACCCTCCCCGGAATCATCCCATGATATCTTCCTCCCTCTACACAGTGGTTTTGTTATGTCCACTTCTACTCTCACTCGCATAAAATTCCCACCTTTCATCTCTCCAAGGTCCTTTGGCTGGCTCACTACTCCAATGGTCTCCCCAATACTAAGCGCCGCTTCTACCGTCAATAACTGAAAAGGAAGATTATGGATCTGAATCCAAAACGTGGTCGACTTTAAGATTAAATCTTGGACCTGTATCGATCCATCGTACCGCTGTACCGCAACCAAATGCCTGTCAAACACCCAAGGTTGCCTTTGAATCACCTTCTCCGCATCTGCTTCCTTCTCAAAGTCAATCAATAGGACATTGTCTTTTCCTTCGCATACCTTAAAGTTTCCTCTAGTACGCCATAATGGTCGAAAAGTCTTCGCCACTACCTCAACGTTCACATTCCTCCGAGTAAAGAATTTCGCGGCCAAGACAGCACATGTTGTCTTTTTTTCCTTCGTCAGATCCACCTTTGCCTCCTCCTCCTTTGTTAGCGAGAGACTCCGCCATCTATTAGTCAAGTCCTCCATTCTGAAATACTGTTCCAACCGTAAAACAACTCACTCCAGACTACAAACTGTATAAGACTAATACCCTCCTAGTAGCAAAGCTGCTAGAGGGACCTCAGCATCCTCCTTAAAGAGGGAAACACACTACTACAGTGGAGGAAAGAGTAAACCGTCCCCACCGAGAACTCCATTTTTGTATACCATGTTTTAGTAAACTACTGATGCCTGTCAAACGCCCAAGGTTGCCCCTGAACTCCATTTTTTGATAAGGCTGAGCTTGAACTCTAACCTTTTTAGGTGATCAAATAATTTGAACCCAACACATCTTTAGTATGATATCAAATTGGCTTTGCACCTATCCTGATAGGGTTGAGCACTTGAGCTTAAACTTTAACCTTTTTAAGTGATCAAATAATTTAAACCCAAGACATCTTTAATAGGAAGACAGTGAGGTACCGGTTAAGTTGAAAGACTTTTAACAATACATTTTACATTTTTTTTCACATTTTTTTTATTATTATTATTTATATAATTTATGGACTTGATTCGTGATTCGTGTATCTATTACCTAGTTTGATATGAAATTGGGTGAGAACATTGGGAAGTAATATATGACTTACTTTTCTTTTCTCCATCGAAATTCAACACGACTATCCAAAAAAAAAAATCATATAAAGACTAGACTTAATATTTTTAAGGTTTGATTAATCTAAAAATGTACAAGTTAATAGAAAGATTTAGTAGTTTTTTACTTTTTTACTCTAGGCTTGCTAAAATTTGAGAACTTGATCATGCTCATGGAATGAAATGATCTTATATTATTGATGGATGATAACTTCTGAGTTTTGAAAGAGAAAAACTTTAACCAAATGCTAGTTTATAAGTGTTAAGTTATCTGATCAACAAAATCAAGGCTGGCATTTGACTATATTGGTATAACATTTTTTAGCAATGTTATATTATAATAGAGTAATTCTACGGTACCCCCCAGAAAAAGGGGGGTACGGTACCTACTAGTAGGTAACTTGCTATACCAGATTACTTTTTTCTCACATTTGATGGTTCCATCATCACATTGAGCAGTTCCAATATCATATGTGATAGTTTTTTTCTCACATTTGGTGATTCTTTTACTTTTTTCTCATATTTGACGGTTCCATCATCACATTGTGCAGTTCTAACATCACATGTGATAGGTTTTTTCTCACATTTGGTGGTTCCTTTATTTTTTTTTTCTTACATTTGACGGTTTCATCCTCACATTGTGCGGTTCCAACATTACATATGACAGTTCTTTTGTCACATTGGATGGTTCTCTTACTTTTTTCTCACACTTGACGGTTCCATTCTCATATTGTGTAGTTCTAATATCATATATAATAGTTCTTTTCTCACATTTGTTGGTCCCCTTACTTTTTTCTCATATTTAACGGTTCTATCATCACATTGTGCAGTTTCAACATCACATATGACAATTTTTTTCTCACATTTGGTGGTTCCCTTACTTTTTTTTCTCACATTTAACAGTTTCATCCTCACATTGTACGATTCCAATATCACATATGATAGTTTTTTTGTCAAATTAGGTAGTTCCCTTACTTTTTTCTCACACTTGACGATTCCATCCTCACATTGTACAGTTCTAACATCACATGTGACAGTTCTTTTCTCACATTTGGTGGTTTCTTTACTTTTTTCTCACATTTGACAGTTTCATCCTCACATTGTGCAGCTCCAACATTACATATGACAATTTTTTTCTCACATTTGGTGGTTCCTTTACTTTTTTTCCTCACATTTGACAGTTTCATCCTCACATTGTGCGGTTTCAACATCATATATGACAGTTCTTTTATCACATTAGGTGATTCCCTTACTTTTTTCTCACACTTGACGGTTTCATCCTCACATTGTGCAGTTCCAACATCACATGTGACAGTTCTTTTCTTACATTTGGTGGTTCCCTTACTTTTTTCTCACATTTGATAGTTCTATACTCACATTGTGCAGTTTCAACATCACATGTGACAATTTTTTTCTCACATTTGGTGGTTTCCTTACTTTTTTTCTCACATTTGACGGTTCCATCCTCATATTGTGCGGTTCAAATATGATATATAACAGTTCTTTTTTCACTTTGGGTGGTTTTCATACATTTTTCTCACACTTGACGGTTCCATCCTCACATTGTGCAGTTCCAACATCACATTTGATAGTTCTTTTCTCACATTTGGTGGTTCTCTTATTTTTTTTCTCACATTTGATTGTATCATCCTCACATTATGCAGTACCAACATCACATATAACTGTACTTTTGTCACATTCAGTGGTTCACTTATTTTCTCTCAAATTTGATAGTACTATTCTCACATTATGCAGTATCAATATCACATGTGACTTACTTTTGTCACATTTGGTGGTTCCCTTAATTTTTTTCTCACATTTTATTGTACCATTCTCACATTGTGTAGTACCAACATTACATGTGACTGTACTTTTGTCACATTCAGTAGCTCCCTTATTTTTTTCTCGCATTTGATTGTACCATCCTCATATTATGTAGTACTAACATCACATGTGTCTATACTTTTGTCACATTCGGTGGTTCCCTTATTTGTTCTTACATTTGATGGTTCCCTTCTTTGACTGTATCATTATACCCCTGAAACCTAAAAAAATTATTGAAATACCCTTAGAACCTAAAAAGGGCTAGAATAGCCCCAAAACTTAAAAAAGAAAAAAAAAACACGAATCCTATAAAATGACCAAAATACCCTTAAAATCAAATAACAAAAATTGAACAGATGGCCCTCAAACTAAAAAAAAAAAAAAAAAAAAAACCTCACTCTTCTTCTGGTCTATTTGGATGGCATGGGATTATGTTTAGGATTTGGATTTGGGTGGGTAACTTAAAAAGAGAAGAATTTGTATTTGACCCAAATCCATCCTGGAATTCGAGTTCCAAATCTATTGATTTCAAATCCCTCACTAACCGTGAAATTTGGGAAATCCTTCCACAACGCTCGCGTCTTCACTGCCTTAAGCCGCGACAACAATGTTAAAGCTGGAACCACCATGGTGTTCAGGTTTGTCTCTCTTAGCCTATCTAAGTTCGTTCTGGGTTTGTCTGTATTTCTGTTTTTGTTTGTGGGTTTCGTTTGGATTTTTCTATGTGGGTTTGTATCTATTGGTAAGCATGGGTTGGTTTAGTTTTGTTAAGAAATTGTTGGAGATATTTTTTTAGAGTTCCGAGTTGGTCTAATTGAAATGCAATGAATTGTTTGATGAAATGCCTCTATGAGCTATGTATTTTAATGCATGATAACTTTTTGGATGACAATGGAGATAACTTTTTAACTAGTTTAACATAAGATGTTTGCTTTTTGTATAGTTGCATTGATTTCAAAGTTTGTCCTGTTAGTAGATTTGTATCAATGCCTAGTCTGTGATGAAAGAAGACTGCCTAGTGCTAATTATGTAATTGATTCCTTTTGTTTCCATAGAACAGGTAGAACCTTTTTTTTCCATGTCTAATAAACATTTTGATGGCTTTGCTTAACCCTGGAATAGCTTTGAAATATATTTGTAATATTGAGTAGATAACATCAATTCATTTCAATCCGACATCCTCTTTTTCTCTTCTTAGTAGTTCTTTCATAGTTTTTCTCCCTTATATTAATTGCAATGTGTGGGATGCTTATGCCAAGGTATGGTCCCAATTTATGACTCTTTTTTTCCCTTAAATTATGATGGGGTATTCTTTGTATTTGCAATTTTGGAACTGGTTTGCCTGTTTTTCGGGTTATGTTATACTACCTGGGTTGGTTTTATTTTCCTCTTGTTATACTATTAAGGGAGTGCCATTGGCCATTGCACTAGGGCATTGAATTTTTCTGATTATATTTTTACATACTGTGGTAATTTCCGTGAATTTAAGATTTAGTTGCTTTGTTTGCTGGGTTTCTCAATTTGTTTATTTGCTTTGATGTGTACCATTCTGATTGTAGGGGTTGTAATGGCAGTCAAAAACATTGTAGCTGTAAAATTTAAAATTCAAAATTTTGTTACTGATGTGTTAGTCTAAGTTTTTATGAAACTGAATTTCTGTAAATTCCTTGCCTAACTAACAATGTTGAAAATTCAAGTTCTGCAAAAAGTAGATTTCAAATGTAAATAATTTAAGTGGTTACAATGTACTGGCCTTTCAGTTTGATAATTTAAGTGTTTTTATTTTTAATTTGTGCCCTTATTCCTATTGTCATGTTTATTAGATACACATACACCTCTACTATGTCATGGGTGCTAGCAATGACAAGCATGGGAATTATCATTGCTTCGAGTTATTAGAGTGCCATGAATATGTTAGCATCAACCATTAGAAGTGTGTTGTGCTTGGAGATTTGAGAATTGTAACTCTTTTTTAGGGATTGAATACCTTACTTTGTATGTTTTGATTTCATCATATTGATGTGTAAATATGTAAATGTAGCAAAACATGTTGTGCCTTTGGTTTTTCAATTAATTTCTAACACATGATTACATTGATCAATATAATACAAATAATGTTAATATTCAATGTAACACATATATAATTTGTCCTCTCCATTGATAGTGATTACAATGGATGCAGTTTGCAGATAAATGTTAATTGACATACCTAGACTAATCTCATGGATGCTATGATGATATGCAAGTTCTGATCAAGTGTGTGAGTGACGATATGTTAATTTGCATCATTTGCATCTTTTAGAGGGATTGGTAGGGTTTAAGGGTATTTTGTGATTTAATAAATAAATAAAATCATTAAAATGTGGAAAATTGTTAGACCTCGAAAGTGACGTGACAAAGTATTATAAGGTCAACTAATAATCAAACATCTTAAGTTTTTTCAGATCACTAATCACTAACTCGTTTGATGCACTGAATGTGATGCATTCAATAGTTAGCGATTAAATATTTTCAATGTTATAGTTAGTTAAAAATGAATGAAATTCAATATTTAGTTAAAAAATTTACTAAAATTAAAATGTAGAAAGTTTAAGAAAAATAATAATTGGGAAAATTATTTTATTGATCATAAATCCAAATCCAAATATAGGTATCCAAACAATAGAATTTCATATCCTTCATTGTACAAAATGGCTCAAACAAGGAATTTAAAAATTAATGGATTTTATAAGTTCCGTAGTCCTTTTGTATCGGATTTTACAATGAATTTGTAGAGGTGGGAACTTTAGTCCCAATAACCAAGCATAGATGGGAATTTTAACTAGTGAGATAAGTTATACAATGTTGGTAATTTTAATAAGTTTGATCCTCAGGTAAGCTTCCGAGGACAAAGTTCATATCTCTTATCTGTGTACACTTCGGGCATTAAAGTCTCTACCAAATTTTCTCATCCACATTAACAAGGGAGGTTATAGCTTAAATAGGGTTTCTTAATGTGTTTCAAATCAAGCAAATAGAGTGGTTGTATAACATTTTTATTGTCATTTTGGTCTTGCAAATAGAGGTTTTAGGGGATGTTTTGGTCAATTTTAGGTTTTATGGTAATTTCGGTCATTTTTTAAGTTTCAAGGTTATGTGGTCATTTTTTTTTGTCCTAGGGGTATTTTGGTTATTTTTAAGGCTTTATTATTATTTTGGTCATTTTTTAGGTTTTATGGACTCTTCCCCACCCACCCACCCCATACACAATACCCACAAGAAACTAATAAAGAAAAAAGGGGAAAAAAAAACAATAGCAGTGAAAATAGGGTTTTATCGTTTTGATACTTACCTTTAACAATATCAAAACGATTATGATCCTTTAAAGAAACCTTCAATTTTTTTTGGAAAGAAAGAAACCTTTACCAGAGAACGCAAGAGGAAGTGTAGAACGCAAGAGAGGAAGAAAAATTGGAGAACGCGAGAAAAAAAAACTGAGAGAGACAATTAGAATATATATTTTTTAGTTTATATACACTAACTTGCTTTGCCAGTAACCGGTTTCTACTAAAATTAAATTAACGGCTAAAATGATAACAACACCAAGTCAATGGTTCAGATATGGGTGGGTACCGTACCCTCAAAAAAAATAGGGAATACAGTAGAATGACCCATTATAATATATTCAACATCTTTCACAACAAATTTATAATTATTGAGTTGTAAGATTGTAATTGATTTTTATTTGGATTTGTCAATTCAATCCCCATCATTTACAACTTACCATTTATGATATTGTTAAAAAAAAATATATATATATATATATATCTCTATCATTTATAACTCATCATTATGATATTGTTAAAACAAAATTTAACTTGCATTATTACCAATCCATTTAAAAAAACTTTTTATGAAAAAAAAAATTTTTAATTATTTTTTATATTTTCTATAAAAATTGTGTCAATTTTTTTTAAAAAAATGGACGAGTAGCACGATCCTTTCTACAAAAGTGAAGTCTGGAGCCACTACTCTGCACTGTGTGCAACTGAAGTCGTAGTCTTAAATCCTCCATCGCTTTTGGACATTACTCTCGAAACTCCAACAGCAATTAATGGTGGTGTGGGTTACAGGTACACTAAGGCCTGTTAACCAATGTGGCCTTTTTGGGCTTAACACAGCGCACAAACATTAAGGTATACACTAATTACACAATAATGGGACCCCTTAGGGGTAAAAGTTGCTTCATAGATTCCTTTTGCCTCAAAATCATGCGATACCATATGCAATGGAATAAAGTTCTGTACTTTAATTGGTTGAAAAAAATTTACACTCATCTCACTAATAAGTTTGTGGATATTTTTTTCTTAAAAAAAAAAAATTTGTGGATATTTAAAAAGTATTCGGTATATGTGCTTAAAAATAAAAAAAATGTGTTTAAAAATATGTGTAAAAATACGTATAGGTGAAAAAGTGGGTGAAAATAAGTATAATATTGTTTAAAAACTGAAAACATATGTTTAAGTGAGTGTACCAAATGAGACCTAATTTACTATATAGTGTTGCTTTTCCTTTTCATATTCTAAATTTCTAATTGCATTAAACTGTTAAGCAAAGTTTTACTGTTTACAGAAGCATGTTTCTTGGTTACCGTTACCAAGTGATTAATGTGTGGAATTTGAGATCAAGTGATAACAATTCAAATTTCAATTAAATCGCTCAAAAAAAAAAAAAAAAAAAAAGGACAAAGCATTAAAGATTAGGCCCCGTTTAGTTTGCCATTTTAAACAACATAAAAAAAAAAAAAAAAAAAAAGGACAAAGCATTAAAGATTAAGGCCCCGTTTGGTTTGCCATTTTAAACAACATTTTTTAGTTTTTAAACAGCATTTCACGCATTTCAACACACTTTTTCACCCACACGTATTTCAAAAAACAATAAACAACAATTTTCAAACTACTCTACCAAACACCCCCTAAAAAGCTTTAGAAGATGCTACAGAAGCTTTTGTGTTATTGTATTAAATTATCATTGGGAAAATGAAAATCCAGACTTTGTAAAAAGATCGTTGTCTCACTCTAACATTTCTTAGTAAAAAAATGCTTTTAGTGGGACTGTAGAAAAGAATATATCGGTTACTAGCTAGATGATATAAACAATAGAAGAATCAGAAGCAGTGAGCAGTGTGCACCAACTTGACCTATTTGAATTTTAAATGAGCTTATGCAACTCATAACTCATAAGTTGAATTTGTTTAACAGTTTTGAATGTTACTACAAATTAAAGAACCACAAAAGCCTCTTTTATTTTTTAATACCTTTTTCCAAAATGATTAAATATATTGTAAGTTTGTAACAATTTTCTAGCAATCCAATGACATCAGAAGGGAATATTGCCAGCTCCAAGGGAAAACCAATACTTCTACGAAAGTTCGACTGGGATATTTTGTTATACAAATATAAACTTGCGATTTTTCTAAAATATATATATAATAATACGACACCATGTTCTGCATGTTAAATTAATGTAGGACAAAATTGTAATGAACTTGTCCACGTAGAAGTGTTTGCTCGCTCTTGCGGATGAGGATTTTTATTTTTTTGGCGGGGTAGATAGGTGATGCAAGATCACTCAGAAAAACTTAGACTAAAGGTTATCATTGATGGGGGAGGAAAATGAAGAAGTTGGGTATACAAGTATTAGTGAAAGTCCCATATATATATATATATATATATATATACAGAAATTGAGGAATTAACATAAAAATCCATATTGGTTCATTTGTGGGGGAAAATGCTTCCTATAGAGAATGGTATAGTGGCAAAAAAAAGGCTACACACAAAAAGAAAAAGGTTGGAATTGAAAAAAAGAATACATTGATGAGAAAGTCATGGTGCTCCCTAGGGTTCTATTAGTTGTAATTTTCTAGGAAATTTCTTCTATAGCTATTGATTTATTAGAGTAAGCCAATGTGTTGAACTATCAGTTTTTGCTTATGAGAGGATAGTTAGTGGAATTTTTATAAATTGTAAACAAATTTTATTGCAAACCTCTCTATTACCTATATTACAACTATCATGTCCTACCTCTCAAATTTTATTATCTCACTACAAAAAATTAGGGTTATAGCAGCATTTTTAAATCACAGCTATAGCCCTAAAAACCGTATGTACACTTCCTAATATATGCACACTCTGTATATATAATATTCACACTTTCATACTAAGTATTCACTTTGTTAAATAATATTAATATTTAACATATGATGTATATATACAAACAATATACAAAATGAGTGTGAGACAATACAAACCTTTTAGATGCATCACTTGGTCTCTCCTCCCCACCTTGGGTCCTTTTTTTCCCTTCAAATCAAAACATGAATACATAAAGAGGAGAACAACCACATCAGAGAAGGGAGATTGTATGACAATTAATGCACTCCAAATCCCAACTGTCTCTTAACATCTTCATTCTATCGGTGTAAAATCTATATGGTACTTGATAGTCCTGATTATATACTCATCCATAGAGAAGACAGTGGACGTACCCTCAATCTTCATCCATCTCATGGTAGCTGCCAGACGAAGATGAGGCCATTCACCCCACAATTAATGACGAAGCGTTATATGACAATAATGAGCTTTCATGCCGTTGGAAGCTCATCTTATCATTAACACCCCATAGGGGTGTTACAGATACCACATTGAAGCCACCATTAAAGCACCACCAACGGCTAGAAGGAAGGAACAAGCGCATATATATAGTAGCACCTTGACCTAAGAAGGTACTGACACTCTAGCTATCATACTCTAGTACTGAATCTTCTTTTCTCTTCTAGCCATTTTGACTTTATCATCGGAAGCTTTGTGCCAGGCATCACATCGGTGACCCACGCTTCTTCCATTTCCCATTTACTCCTTCAGGATCTTGTTGGCTGTGGACGACTTCTCTCTGGACGATCATTATGATTGACGATTTCAACATCATCAGTACTTTTTAGATACATACTTTGTTGAAGCATTTTTATCTTTTGGCGGATGAAAGACACTTGAACTGGCTAATCATTATTGTTGTGTATCAATATACTTTTATAATATAGTAGTGTTCTAGTCTTTGGTCATATTTTTCCATTTCAAGTCAATGAGATTAATCCTAAAAATCGATAGTGTGATGGATGTAACTTGGGACTTTTAGATTTATGATTTGTCCTTCAAGTCCATTGATCTCATCACATAGGCGTCTCTGAAGGGATGTGTATAAATTATACTTGGTTAAGAAAAAAATCACTTTGAAGATAGAATTGTAAATCCTCCTAAAGTCTTTAGAAGGGGTTTCATAAACTTAAGGTCCCTTATGTGTGTGAAGACTAGTAAGTGCAGTTCTAATACATCTCCCTCCCCTACAAGTAAATGAAGCGCAGAGAGTACTTAATTTTTAATACTATCTACAAGAAGTAGAGGAAGCCCTCGTGAATCGTGATAGATCATTGTGCTTGAGCCTCATTAATTTCCTCGATTGTTGCTTATAGCTGAGAAACTGCCCTGGCTTGAGCTGTCGGAAAATTACTTGTTTGTTTATATTAGTTTTTTTTTTTTTTTTAATGAATAAAAAAAAAATACACATAATTTTCATTGTCGGGATTTGCAGTCTCCCATGAATAATGGACAAAACATGGGCCGGTCCCATCTCTCTCCACAGACAGAAGAGGGGAAAATAGATGGGGAAATTCCCAAAAGAAGGCCCAAGAGGCCACACCATGCGCTAGATCGTTAGCATATAAATCCAGGAACAAAAACAAACTACCAGTCTACCAGACAACAAAATTGGACAAAATGTCAGCAACCCAAACCCAAAGCTTGAATAGCAAGCAGCGGCTGCTAAGGCCTCTCCCTAGCCTATTGGTTTAGGTGAAAGTCTGGTATCACTTTTACAAATTTAATTTTCTCAATTACACTGGTAGTAGGGATAGGGCCTAATTGTACTTTCATATTCTATTATTATTGAGTGATTGATGAGACTGTGGATCTAAATGTTATGAAATGAAATGCATGAGTTTTTTGGTTTGATAGATTTTTAATTTATGTATTCCGCTTTATGATAATTGCTCTATATTTTTAAGGTAAAACATTAATCAGTTTTTAGTATAAGTGGAGTTTGAATTCCATATTTCTTATTCTATAATAATAGAGTTTACTATTTAAGTTAACTAGAACTCACCATTATATGCATGAATTAATTATTTAAAAAATTGTAATTTTTTCCCTAAACTTCAAAATTTCTAAATGGAGCAGATCATTTAAAGTGGGAAGATTGAGTCATTGTCTAAGGGGATATATTTTATTTTATTTTATTTTTGGTAGAAGAATGGGATATATTTTACTTAGAAATTAAGGCTGTGTTTGTTTCAGTGTAAAATATTTTCCGGGTGTAAAATATTTTCAGGTGAAAATATTTTCGAGAAAGAAAAATATTTTCTAGTGTTTAGTTGCATTTTTAAAATTATATTAGAAAACAATTTTCAGTGTTTGGTAATATTTTGAAAATTCTATTTCCCTACACATTTTTCACACTTTCTCAACCATTTTCTCAGCTTCCAAACAAATTTTATATCAGAAAATCCACCACCACCCACACACCAGCACTCACAGAAAATCCACCACTATCCACACGACCGAATCAAGTAGATTGGCGATGATCCAGGTAAGGGTTTGGAGTGGCGAACCATGAGAATCGAGCTTCTTGACGGCCCTGATTTCGAAACCGATTTGTCGAGCAAGAGCGACGAGGGTGTCGGGTTGGAGATTTGGATTGTGAAGATCAGAGGATCGCGGGGGTACACTCCTTGTCCGGTTGGATTTTGAGAGTGGGAACTCGTTGACGGAACTCGGACTCGCGTGGTGGTGTTCGGTGGATTTTGATTCAAAAGGGAGAGGGAGATCGAGAAAGCGAGAGATCAATGGCGCGATCTCGTCGCTGCATCTGGGGTTGAGGCGCGATAGCTCACTCTCCCTACTCTCTCTTCTTTCTCTCTCTCTTTCTCTCTTTGTGCGTCTGGTCCTTCTTTCTCTCTCTCTTTCTCTCTTTCCGGAAGTGATTTGAAGGTAAAATAAAAACGGAAATGCTTTTAAGCCCATGAGTCTTATTTTACGGTCAACGCAGAAAACCATTTCAATTTGACCCAATTTTCGGTAACTACCAAACACACACTTTTACGGAAAAACATTTTCGGAAGTAGTTTGAAGCCAAAACAAATGCACCCTAGAACTACAAACAAATGTCAATTTACTATGGGCCCATCGAGCTTGGATGTGATGTTAAGGCCTCAATATGTGGCTATCAGCCCGCAAAAGTGGAATGGGCCCTGGCAGATGTATCATTCCAGCCCTTATTCTTATTCGTTCCCTTTCAAAGTTCAAACTTTATATACGCTNATGGTATACGATCTTCCTGTATTGATTAAAATTCAACAATTAAAATCTAACTCATCATATCAAATCAATCTATTAAAAAGCTGGCATGTAAACAAGGACTTGGAGGTTTTCTCCAATATTCCCACCACCCAAACACATATATACACATGTATGTACGCCTCTATGTGTGTGTTTGTGAGCATGTGACTGCACATGTTTGCTAATGTCTGGACATAACAAATGCTATTCTTTTCTTTTTTTGGATAGGTATAACAAACACCATACTGCTAATGTTGCATCTGCATCTGATCTGGAAGATTATTGGTAAATTACACAAGTAAATATAATAAGGGTTAGGAATTTCTGGATGCTTACTTAATATTTCAGAAGCTTGTTGATATGTTGCAAGTATTCAGAGGTGTTAGAACAAATTTGGACACTGATACTTGTTGTTCCAGGTTAGAGGAGTTAAAATATCATGCAAGACATGTTACGGACTTATGTGACCATAACTAGAGTTGTCACTTCATTTATTATCACTCATGATGCACCACTGTTCATGCTGCTTATGCAATAGCCAGCATATCATGATTTGGTTATCAAAGACATTTCTCTACTGTTGCCAATGAGTTATGGCTCAACTGGCACTTCTCCAATAATAATGGGATGAAGGGTAAGGTCATGGTTTCAAGATCCATATCCTCTAATGAATGTGAATGAATATATATCAAACAAAAAATCAAATAATGATCTAGCTAAGGAATATCACTTAGCTGGCATTTATGCAACTATATGTACCATGTTCTGTACAATTGTATCAAACATAATATGAATATAACAACCATCACACTATTCATATGAAGAAAATTCCAAGCAAAATAAGTATTAGTGACTACAAATACTGTACAATGATGTCATCTTAGGCATGAAACCCCAGCTGTTGCATTGTGCAGTGTTGCAGTTGATAAGCATGCTTCATAGTTGTATCAGACAATATATGAATATAACAACCATCACAAGATGCTATCCATATGAAGAAAAGGTCAAGCAATATAAATGTTAGTGGCTATAAGTGTTTTTTCATAAATTTATAAAAAAACAAAAAACAAAAAAAAAAAAAAAAAAAAAAAAAAAAAAAAACAAAAAAACAAAAAACAAAAAAAAAAAAAAACAAAAAAAAAAACAAAAAAAAAAAAAACAAAAAAAAAAAAAAAAAAAAAAAAAAAAAAACAAAACAAAACAAAAAAACAAAACAAAAAAAAAAACAAAACAAAAAAAAACAAAAAAACAAAAAACAAAAACAAAAAACAAAATAAGCAAGAAAAATCATTTCAGCAAACTTTAAATCAAGTTAAAGGAGACCAACCAGTTCAGTAAAACCTTGTACTGACTCTCTATGAGAGTGGCCATTTTCCAGTATCAGCCATTGTCCAGACAAAGTACCTTTAACATAATAAAAGTAGCGAATGGTAGCCCCCTTGTAAGATGGTGGTATAATGTCTGGCAGCACAGTTCGCACCACATCTGCAGGTAGCATTGCAATGTTTGACAGAATCAATTGGCTTGAATCAAAATGATAGAATAGGAAACTTTAGACAGAGTTTGACATAACAATATTGACACCATATAAATAATTCACATCACTCAAAATATTGACCATCAAAACAACACACTGCAACTTTTTACGAAAATCAACCAATTACAAGCTTGGATTCATATAGACTCAGCCAAAGAATTTTGAGTTTGGAGCTCCATGGAAACCCAAGATTATCGACATAGAGCACCGACCTCCAATTTGGATTAAAGGATTAACTCTTCTTCTATACCCTATAGTTCTACTTGGGTGTCATCAAAGCAGAATCTCTGCTTGTTCTTCTTTTGCGTTGACAAATTATTACCCTTCTCTATAAACCAACTAGCTATACAAGTGACATAACAATGTCTAAAGAGAGATTCAAATGAATGAATATTTGATTCAACCAAAAGAGAGAGACAAAGCAGATATAGCAGTAAACAAAAAGCAATACAAGCAGATATAACATCGAGAAGTGCTACTACGCCCACAACATTTTCACAACACTTTCACAACATATGTTAGGTGATAAGTTGTTATTGGTTATAATTTTGAATCCACCACTTAAATTACTTTTTTGCCCACCCATAACAGCCAATAACAGCATGCCACTTAAGATTTCTTGTGAAAATCTCATGGACATGGCATTTATCTATAACATCACCTAAATTGATGCTACTTCTATAGCAACAAACAAAGAAACTAACAGCTAATATAGCTGCAAAACAAACATTTCAGAAAACAATGTTCAAAATTCACTGTACCTACAAGAACAAATGTTCTTTGAAAAAAAAAAAAAATCCTCTTTCCTATTTAGAAAAAGGGGAAATTGTGCTACATTTCTAATAATCACCTATAAAAGCACTTATTAAAAGCAATACACGTGACCGACCCTGGTTAGTCTATTGAGGATCCATAGCGAACTGCCGAAATTTTCAGACTAATAAGATTTGGTTGTTGTTGCTGTTGTTATGGTAAAACTAAAAACACTCAGTGGTCCAAGCCTTAGTGTATTTCACAGTGCAATAAATTAATTTGTTATACAAAAACACAAGTTCATGAATTCAACAAAAACAAATTAAATCACTGAATTTAAAAAAAAAAAAAAAATTACTCAAATTGAAAATTCGAATGCAAAATCGCAAGCAAAACAGCATATAACACATACAAATGTTCTTCGATGGAACTCGGTGCTATTCATTCTTTAACAATTTTGATACATTTCAACATTTAGCTATGGATTCTCCCTCTTTAAGAAAAGGAGAATCCATAGCTAAATGTCGAGACTTGGTTGTTGTTGCTGTTGTTACAGTAAAACTAAAAACTCTAAGTTATCCAAACCTTTTAAGTTCATGAATTCAAAATCGCGAGAAAAACAGCACAAAACACATACATGATTTAGTGGCGCCGGCGGAAACAATCTGATTGGAAACCATCGAAGGCACCGCGCATTCCACAAACACAAATTCACCTATTATAAAAAAAATCAACACTCGCATTTCAGCTTTGAGAAAATGACAAAAACGAAGAAATTGAAGAAGAAGGTGAGAGAGAGAGACCTCGTCGTTGTTTGGATCCAGGTAAGGGTTTGTGAGTGGCGAACCACTGAGAATCGAGCTTCTCGACGGCTCTGATTTCGAAACCGATTCGGTCGAGCAAGAGCGACGAGGCGGTGTCCGGGTTGGAGATCTGGATTGTGACGATCAGAGGATCGCCGGGGCGGTACACGTCCTTGTCCGGTTGGATTTTGAGAGTGGGAACTCGTTGACGGAACTCGGACTCGGCGGTGGTGGTGTTCGGTGGAATTCGGTTGTTGGCGGTGGTGGTGGAATTGGAAGAAGCTCCTCCGCCGCTTCCGCCGAAGAAGGGAAAACGAGGTGGCAGCATTGTAATGCGACGTCGTGTTTGGTGTGTGTAAAAAAAGCACTGAGCTGAATACAGTTTGATTCGTCTCTCTCTCTCTCTCTCTCTCTCCCTTTGGCCTCGTGTTCTTCGTTCGGTGAGATCTGATCTGTCTATTCGGTTCGTTTTATTGGTTTGTTATTTTTTGGGGTCAATCTTTGGTGCGAGAGTGCAACGGTAACGCACACCTTTTTTTTTCTTTTTTTTTTTTAAAGAAAGATACATTTGACATTTTTTTTTGGGTAGAGATGTTTGTTGACAATTGGGATTCCTTAGCAATAAATTTAGGAAAAGGATAATAATCTAATTATAATCATAATTTATAACATAAACGATTTATAACAAAAAGTTTGTGAAAAGAAAAATTATATTTTCTTAGAAAATATAGGACTTAGTGGATCCATAGAGGTTTTTATTTTTTATTTTTTAGTCTCATTCATTAGTATAAATATTATTTAAAATAATATATTTTGACTTTTACTTTTATAATTCAATAATTGGAGATGGAGAAACTTAAATTATGGATGATTGTATAAATTAAAATATAATTTTAATTTCATTTGCAATGACACTAAAATAGTTGTAAGGTCATAAAAATAAATAAATAGTTGTAGGAGAGTGGTCCTTTGATTGTGTTCTACGGACCACGAACTATGAGTCCACTAAGAAGACAACGTAATTTGAGAGGCCGAGCTCGACCAATATCCTCTGCAAGAATGGACCTAGACTTAATCGAGGGACCAAGGACCCACCCCAGGAAGGAAACTTTTTCTCCACCTATGGATGCTGATGAAATATAGTCGATTAGATAGTATCAACTGAGGGTGCCCTACCAATGACATAATTGAGGAGAACCTAGAGCCCATGAAAGGTGTCCGAGTAGTCTGAGGAACTCATGGAGGTAGCTCCTAAATCAAGCAATAGCAAACTCCGCATTAATTAGATATTTTCACCTGACACAACTGCATTTCTTACTGAATTAGTTGATCTTCATCATCAAAATGAGAGAAGGAGACACCTAATGGGACAAATATCCCTTGACTCTCATCATAATAATCCACCACTAAGAAGAAGGCTTAGGGTTATAAATAGAGGCTCCATGCATACATAGAGGGACACAGAAAGTTAGAAAGAGAAAAGAGTTGAGAGAATTTGTATTTGCTTTTGGATGCATGTAACCTTGACAAGAATAGAGCTTCTTAGTTTATCAATATTAAACCCATATTATTCAATTTTTACTTTTGTTCAAATCTCCCATTGTGGATTATCTATCTCTCGTTCATTATAAATTAGTTGTGACAATCAAGTGTTGACTTAGAGCTTAGACTTTAGTTAATTTTTTACCGCACAATAGTTATAAGAATATATGATTGTATAATTCAAAATTAGCTTGAGAAAAGATGAGCGTAACTTAAAATAAAAAAATAAAAATAAAAATTGTATTCCTACTTCGATAAAAGATACAAATAAACAAGTTAAAAAAAAAAATTTACCCAATTACAATTTTTTTTTTCTTGTCATTCTCTTTTTCTAAAACATAGGAAGTCTAAAGAAAGAAAATAATTTTACTCCTATCTTTTAGTTTAAAAAATAATAATTGTAAACATCACTTCTTTTCATATTTCATTCCTTTCTAATTTATTATTTTAATTTTTTTTTATAAATTCCTAATATCCTAGACCTATTTTATTGAAATGGAAAACTAGCTTAATTCCAATTAGTTAAAAGTATTGTAAGACTCACAATCAGTAGATAATTTAATTAAAAAAAAAAACTAACTTTTGATCAGCTGTCAAACGCAAAAAGACTAACAATTTGAGATAGAGAAATTTTTTTATTTTATAATTTTATAGTTTGGGACGAGGAAGATTTGAATTCTGAATGTCTCCATTCGAAATCCTAAGGGGTACTAACTAGTTGAGTTACAGACTTTTGACAAAAATTATTGAAATATTGGAAGAAACTAAAAACTTGTTGATGTGCAAATATATCAGCTGGAAAATGGAAAACAATTGCTAGTGAGACAGTTTATACTGGAAGATGGAAAATATAGTACTGGAAAATATAGTACTGGTAGCAGTCTAATACTAAAAAAAGCTTTCAAACAAATATAATCCCATTTTCCTTAATGGTATCAATGACAATCCCAAGTTTACCCTCAATTCTCTCATCCTTTCTAGGCTCATAAGACATTGCAAATACATCAGCTTCCTTGGACCTCTCTGCAATTAGTTGCCCTACAACTCGACAGGCATTGTGATCAGTGAGTGATGGTAATGAATACCTCAGATCCTTTGAATTTGTAGTAGCAACAGATATAACTTTGCTGGTACCCCGGTGCATTACTTTGGCATGGATAAATCGTTTTGAAAAGAAAACATTTAGTAAAAACGGCCTCATGAACATATCTGTCCTTTGCTTCCATGATTTCCTATTAGGCCTTTTAGCAAGCTCACCTCGAGATCTCCGGGTCCAGGCAGCTTGAATGAAAGAATCCTAAAAAAACACATGTGAGGGAGCTGATTTCCTTAAATTTAAAGAAATATTAATGAGTTAACCTGAACAGGGTATACAAATTATTTAAAGAAGAATGTATTTATTATTTTATCAACCATTACTTTTTGTAATCCAAATGAACAGTGAAACTGACCATAATAACCACTGTTTTAAAAACCGGACCGGACCGGCCGGTCCGACCGGTTCAACCGGGAACCGGATGCCAATTCGGTCCGGTTAAAAGTCCCATAACCGGTCAACAACCGGAAAACCGGCCAAAAACCGGTCAAAAACCGGGGTTGAACCGGAAATTGGAAAAAAAACGGTTTGATGTCCGGTTCGGTTTTTAAAACCATGATAATAACCAACCTCAAGAAAGAATGACTAATTGGGTGCACATTTCACTTGGGAAAAAAGTTTAATCCTCAGTCTTGCAGGCTATAGGCATTAGAAATCATAACTCAAGCAACAGATATGAGAGGTCAACTCGGTAAAAATAAACAGGAAGGTATTACCCAATATATTTGGGAACAACAAAAGTACCAACAAAACAACCTTATTCCAACTTATCAAAAAAAAAAAAAACCTTATTCCACTAAGCAAGCGAATTAAGCTTCTCTACATGAAAGAGAAATATGCAGTGGCCTATTCAGAATGAAATTTGTAAGATAAAAAGGTGAAGGCAGACACAAAAAGGCCACTTCAAAAAAATTTTATTATTCAATCTACAGAATGGCTCTCCCTAAAAAAATTTCCATAAAATAAATGAGCTCCTCTTTAGTGGGGTTACTTCAGCATTAAAATTACTTGCAGCTTTTTCTCCATATGCACAGTAGTAACTACTAAGTATAGACACTTATCAAAAAAATAGTAAGTATAGACATCATAACAACAGTGTTGGAATGTTGTTCTCTATTTGCAACGCACCTAACCCTTGATACACTCATATAACCATGCCAACTCATCTAGTTTGATCATTCAATTGGTAGTCTTCTCAAATGAGGGTTAAAAGAGAAGATCAAACCAAGGAAAATTGAATGTCATCCTCATGAGCAGGTGCCATATTCAAAGAGTGGTTATAATTGCTGAAATGCAATGTGCTGCATTTTGAATAACAGAATGATTACCAATAATTATATTTTTTTTATAACTAAGAAAATGAATCTGCCCATGTCTTGTCTCAAGCCTTAAATGAGGACGGTTGCAGTAGGTTGATGTGATTAGGTAAAGATTCTACTTAATTAAGTCACTTCCAAGGTATGGCATATGAATACTAGTGGAGGCTGATATATTTGATTAGGTGAGCTTCAGTGCCCAACAACTCTCCCTCCTTGTACCCTAACTCTGAACCTTACCTTAATTATGATGACTTAAGACTCCTGCCTACAGGATCAAGTTGCCTTTCAGACCTAAACAGAATAGCAACACCTTCTCTATGCCCTAGACCTAGGGGTTTGTGGTCAATTCCTAAGCGCATGTGTAGAATGGATTCACTCTAGGTTGTTTCAACTCAATTGCGAGGTTTCAGGCACACGATTGTCTTTATGTTTAATCTCTTCATCCTATCCAAAACATAATCATAAAGTGAAATTCGTTTGACATCTACTTTGGCTTCTCCTACTTAGCATAACATTTATATGTCATATAGCACAAAGTTTCCATGGACGCATAAAACCAAAAATGGTGCTAGAATGTAGAAGTTCCATTCATAATTTATTTTCCAATAGGACAGTTCATTTTTTCATAAATGAATGCATTCTTCTAAGATAGCCTTTATGGCTAGTAGTTTAATATGCTAAATTGGCCTGAATCAAGATATAGATCTTTAAACCGTTGCTGTAATATTCAAGTAGAACATAGCCAATGACTCAATGAAACTTCTTCCTTCCATAAGAATGGGTGGCTGGTAAGGTTGTGGGTTCAAAACCCTGATGGTACATGTGTAACTTACCAATAAAAAAACAGTTTCCAACCAAGTTGACAGCCACATTTCTAATTAATTGAACCACAAATGAATTTAGAATTGTTGAGACTTGAGACTATGTAATAACTAATTACGCACAGAACCAACTGGGTAAGTCCACTCCCCATTAAAATGTATGTTTCAGATCAATCACCTTTCTTTTCAAGACACTACATTCATTGTCTCAAGAATTTCAACAAACACAATAGTCACATCAGACTCTGCTCTAAAATCAAATTAATTTTTATAGCAGAGAATCAAATTGGATCATATAGTTAATAATAATCACTTTAAATGCAACCCTCTAAACCGGTTTTGTGGGCTCTCCACTCGACTACTACAAAGCTTAAAAACTACTAATTTAGCTGAAAAGGTTTTTTTTTTTTTTTCTTCTTCTTCCATAATTCCATTAGGAATTGGTTTTGCTTATTAAATCCACAAAATGGGTTTCTGCTAAAAATTATTAAGTCCACTTGCATACATACCCTACACCACAAACCAAGATTTACCACCTGGGTTTTTAACTAACATTCTAGCAAAAAAAAAAAAAGGGGTGATTATCCAAACCTTAAAACTACTAATGATGCTGAAAAAGTCAATATTTTTCCCTTCAATTAGGAACTGGATTTGTTTGTTAAATCCACAAACTGGGTTTTCAGCTGAAAAATGATTTAAGTCCACTTACATACCATACCCAACATCACAAACCAAGATTTACCAACTGGGTTTTCAACTACTTCTACAATTCTATCAAAATCAACCAAAACAGAGGGGCAAGTGAGAGAGTAGCTGAAATTGCATACCTTTTTGAGTGTGGGGATTGGTGGGCTTGTGTTGGAAAAAGAGCCAAAGATACAAAGCTTGGGAAAGGAAGATGCCCAAGAAAGCGAGGTGGGTTTCACTGCGCGACTTGGAAGCAACTCTGAGGGAAGAAGAAAAGGCGCTGATGATGATGAGGACGGTGTGGAAAACATGCATGCTGATGCCATGTTAATGCTCTGTAGATGTCTGAGTACAAAGAATATCACAGCAGGATCCTTTTCTTCTGGGTCGTCGTCCTCTTCCACACTATCTACAGTCAAAATACCACACTTCACAGTCTACGGCGATGGTGGGCTTTGGGGAGACACTTTTTAGGTTGGGCAAAAATCTCATATTTGTTTGAGAATATGTGAGAAAATGATTATGAAATAAGGTAGAATGGTATAATAAACGTGGTTGGGTGTCCTTTGGCCACGTAAACAAGCATAAAATATTTTTATAATAAATACAATTTTTTTAGAAGAAATATTTAGATGTGAAATTATATTAACATAGATAAATGTTTTTTTTTTATAAATAAATACGTAATGGTTTTGTTAAAAGTAATGAAAATTATATATGATTATAAAGCTTTTAAAACCATAACCTTTTTTTTTTTTTTTGGTAGTTTGTTTAGGTTCATTTCTTTTTCTTCCTCTAAAAAAAGGATAATTTATTTTTTCTTTGAATTTGACTAAAATTTGACATGAAAATTTTTCACAATAAATAATAGGTGGAAAATTGTTACCCACATATTATTTGTTATGAAATTGTTGTGAAAAATATTGTGGATGTAACATTTCATATATATATATATATATATTTAGCAATCCACAATATTTTCGAATGGCAAACCGAATTTCCTAGTAGTGATCTCCTAAGTCAAGATTAGCATTTTTTGATCCCATGAACAACTCTATTCCCATTTAGCCTCTCTTATGAATAATATATGGATTTCCTTATAGTGACGCTGTATCTAAGCATTACCTCATCTTAAAAATTGCTAGTGCCTCTGAAATCTTGTATTGGCAGACACCATAAGCAATAAAAATATTTTGTGGTTCAACTGTACAGAAACTTAACACCTTTTTCATGCCTGCAAAGTCAGCTCTACGCATTAACTCAATTTATTTTGGGAGTATAAGGTGGCAATTTGACATATTTTAAATTTATTTTATGTGAAAATTATTAGTTTCTTCTAATATCCCAATGGTGATCCTCTGGAAACTTCTTTACAAAGACATCAATTTAATATTTATTTGATTTTAACAATTTTAGGCTCAATTGAATTGATTTCTTTTTACTAATATCATAATGATCACTCCAAAATCATGAAATATTAATCATGTTATTGGCATGTTATATGCATTTCATTCAAAATATGGCCACATTGCTATGATGATTTTTCATATGTGAGGATCATTTTAAATATAAAATAATGTTTTTTTTAAAGTTGCAAATTCTAAATTGTATTAAATACCTCATTTTAGTTTCAAGAGTATTAATTTCAAACTTCGTTTAAATTCATGGTTTTAAAAACTGAACCAAATCGGCCAGTTGAACTAGACACAAAACTGATTTGGTAAAAACTAAAAAAACTGGCCATTCAATATTGAAAACCATAGGTTTAAATGGTAAAAACTAGGAACTAAACCCATTTTCGATTTTTTGACTGTTTCGGTTTTTAAAATCTTGTTTAAATTTGCATCCATGAAAACCCCAATCTAGGTCCAACTTAGCACATTTTGGAGCATTTTCTTATATGTTAAATATTTTGAATTTTATTTCATTTAAGAAATCTTTTTTTTTCTTTTTTCCTTTTTTTTTTTTACTTTTTGAGATGCAAGATTACAATTAATTTTGTTTTTGTGTTTAAGGTCCATTGCGATTTCCTTTTTAATTGATAATATCTCTAATTTGCTTAATCTTTCTTGTGAGATAATCAATCTTAAAGATGGTATCAATTTTAATTTCGAATAACTTCTTTTTTTATGCACAAATGTAAAATATATTGTTAGTTAATATTTTGTAAGTGATAAATGTTTTAAAAAAAGAAACTAACCTTTTTTTTTTTTTTTCATAATTTAATATGTTAATTTGACTATTTTCATCTATTTATAAAAAAATATTCTAAAATTTTAATTATAAAAATAAATCTATACAATAAGTATTAGAATAAATTGTTTAAAAATATCAAACTTGAAAAAATGGTCATAGTATTATTTTATAGGTTTTAGTAATGAATGTCTAGAAAATTATTAATTCCAATTTTAATTTTAATAGATAGAGTAAGCAAATAAAATTTTTGGGAGAATGAAAATTTTTACTCTTAAACCATCGCAAATATAGTAAAACGCACAAATAGAATATAGTTTTTTATTCATAAACGCATATATAGAATTCACAACATTAAAAAAAGAATATAATATTCTAAAAAATAATTTTTAATCATTAAACTGCCTTAATTAAAATCTGAACATTGTAAGACACAAAACATTCTATTGGTCAATAGAAGTTTCTTTTTCTTTTCTTTTTTTTTTCTTGGTGGAAGTGGAAGGCCTTACTTTTTTTTTTTAATTATTTTTTTTACAATATTATAAGACAAATAAATATTATCTATTATATTTTATTTGGGGCTTAGGCCATTGCCTAAATAGCCCAATGCCTGATATATATATATATATAAATCATAGTTGACACTAGAATAAGGAGGTTTATTGCTATTAATACCATTAATTTTGGTATGAAGAATTCAGTCACAATAATAAAAATATGGAGGTACAAACCCCGTTGCATAAAGTACAACCTTCTATAATAATTGACAAGTGTGAGACATAACACCCCCGATAAAGTACAATCATAGAGCGACAATACATCACCTGAAACAAGGATACCAGTAAGAAAAATTAGTCAGCAAGCTGAAACATTAACTCGTACAATTTTGCATATATATATATATATATATAGGCATCTATTTTTGCAGGTGACTTCTCAATTCTCATGCAAACTATGTACGACTTTTTCCATCATGTATAGATTTCATGTAAATTGGTCGTACTACAATCTTCAATCACTACTCTTCGCAGGAACCAAGAAACTGAACCTACTTAAACTTGAATTAACAGATCCAAGATTTTAAGGGAAGAGGAAAAAATGTTGTTGATTTATAATATATGAACGTATTCATATTTATGAAAATAATTTGTGTCTATGTAGCTTCAAGTACCCAAGGAAAATTCAAAAACATGGAAGCCGATATAAGTTGTTCAATATTTGTGCATTGTGCGTATAAAGATGCGTGTCAAAAGAACATGCTCAAAAATATTCCATACTTTAACCATGAAACTCATCGATTGCCAATTCAGCAAAGGACAACTGATAAATGTGGCATATAAAGATGTGTGTCAAACGAACATGATCAGAGATATTCCTTTCTTTCCCCATGAAAATCATTAATTGCCTTTTCAGTGAAGGAAATATTCCTTTCTTTCACATGCATATATATATATACACACATCAGGCATTTCAATTTCTAGAGGAGTTGTGGATAAACAAGGTAACAAGGCACGTACTATTCCTTCGATATGATGTGGGAGATGATACTCGTGTGAAGTTTTGGGAGGATGTGTGATGTAAGGATTGTTCTCTTAAGGAGGCTTTTCCAGAATTTTATTGCATTAGTCGAACATGTAATTCTTCCATTGCGGAGGTCATGCAGTACATTGGGATATACAGTTTTGTAGTCTTGCTGTCCAGTGCACAATTGGGAATTACAATCCTTACTTTGTTTGTTTATGGATTTGGTCTATTCCAAGAATGTGCAGGTAATTGGATCTTACAAAGCTTGTTGGAAGCCAGCTATGAGTAAAAGCTTTGAGGTGCGCGGTTATTATCTTTCTCTTTACCCTACTTTCTTTTTTTTTTTTTTGGGATGAAATTCTCCTCCTCTTTACCCTACTGCTATCATATCTTTTCCTTGGAAAATGGTGTGGCAATCAAAGTTTCCTCCTAGGGTAGCTTTCTTTTCTTGGTCAAACTCCTTAGATAAAATTCTTACTACAGGTAATCTTCAAAATAGGCATATTCTAGTTCTTGATTGGTGCTATATGTGTAAGGGCCATGGGGAATCGGTAGATCATCTTCTTCTTTACTGTCCTATAGTTTATGAGTTGTGGACTACAGTCTTTTGTTTGTTTGGTATTTATTGGACTATGCCGCATAGGGTTATTGAGTTGTTAGCTTCATGGCAAGGAAAGTTCATTCGGCATCGAAATATAGCTATTTGGAGGTTCGTACCGCACACTATTTGATCTGATGTATTTAGAGGGAATGCTAGATGCTTTGAAGGCTGTGAATAGTCTATTCTCTAGCTTAAGGCTGTTTTCCTTTTTACTCTCCTTGAATGGAGTTTAGTGTTGCCAAAATATTCATGTTTTTCCCTTCCTGTTTAAATTGATTTTTGTAATCTGGATTCTTGGTTCTTGCCCCTATGGTATATTTCCAGTGAACTTGGGTTGGCTTTTTTCCTTTTTAATAAATTTTTTTTTGTTATCTACCAATATATATATATTGAAGAGATTGTCAAACATGTGAGATTTTTCTAGAGTTCAAAATCAACCATTTTTCAATCCTAACCTAACCAAAACAAGATGACCGTCATGGGAATTGATGCTAAAAATGTATTCTTAATCACAGATTTATTTTAAAATTTTCTTTAAGCCATGATTAACTTCTGATTTCAGTGGCATTTCTCAGTTCAAGAAGTGAACAAGGAAGTTGTAGCACATAGTATTAAAAAAAAAAAAAAAAAACAAAACTAGGAATTAAGAATAACATACTGTCATCATAAACAAATATATAGAAAACTTTAAAAGTTCATGATCAAAGATTTACCTCATTAGACATAAAATTTGAATTTAAGGTAGATACGCAGCACTCAATCAGCCTGAAAATACCACAGATCAACATCAACGATGGAAAAATGTGCAACAGAAATGGCCACATATTTGTGTTCAGTGAGTGAAATAGAAAAATAGAACTTTAAATTTCTTCTTTCTCTGCAGTTCATGTAGTAGTTAATAGCAATATGCTGCATAATGTACTTTGAGGGCCTAGTCACTGTCCTATATACGTTGTTTAAGTTTAATACAGACAATAGTGAAGTGGATTGGTCATAAGGCTAACTCCAAGAACTGTAAAATAGAATTAACACTTGGGGAGGACACATGTCACAACTTATTAATGACATATCCAACTTATTCATTGAGCATAAACAATCAACTTCATTGAACACAACTCAATATATGGCAAAACTTGCTTCTCTGCACATTATATACACATACATGATATTTACACCTTTGCTCGTGCCATTTATGATTTCTATTGGTACCACAGAAGTTCAGTCAATTGTAAAACTATTCCACGATGGTGGCACAGGAAAGCTGTTTGATTCACTACTGCACAACTCCCCTAATTCTATAAAATGTGGAAAATATTAAATATTAAATATTAAATATTAATTTTTATGTGAACTAGAACTTCAAAAACTATAAGCTGCCAATAAAGCTAAATTTAACTCAGACCATTTTATTCAATAAGTATAATTACAAAAGCACACACTTATGTAATTATTGAGACAACACAACCCTCAATCTACAGCATTTAAACTCAATTCGTGAGTTTATTCCTCAGAAAACAAAGTCTATTCTGAAAAAACCCCCACAAAGCACGACGACGGCCCTTTACCTTTTCATCTTTAGGGGTAAATAAAGCTTTAACTGACTCAAAAACCTCTTCAACAGGCCTTCCAGCATCAATCTGGGGATGAAAGCACAACTTTAGTATTGGGATAAACATTTAAGAAGATTTTAACCAAAAGTTATATATACATAACTTAGAACATTTACCTTTCGAACTTTCTCCCTAGCGGTATAGTGCTCAATCACAGGGAGACTAGATTCCAAGAAAACCTTAAACCGCTTCCTAATGGTTTCAATGTTATCATCTTCCCTTCCCTTCATTACACAGAAAAAGAACAAGAACAAAGAAAATTCAGATTTAAGGGGAAAAACCTCAGGAAAGATACAATTTAAACTGAGGAAGGATATTAACTCCCGCAGAAAGAGAGAGAGAGAGAGACCACAGCTGTCTAACCTGGTTCCTACTCAAAAGACGCCTCTCCATCTCTTCTTCAGGACAATCAAAAAACAGGACAAATGCTGGCTCAATTTTGTCTGCATAACCATCAAGGCATTGTGAAATCTTAGTTTCGAATAAATATAATATAACTGATCTACTCAGAGATAACTACTCGAAACAGGACAATGTATTCTAAAACTAATAAAATCAAAATAAAAAGAAAGATTTATGCAGAGGGCTTACAACTTCCTCAAATGCTGCTCGATTTTCCTCATTGCGGGGAAAACCATCAATAAGAAATTTGTCATTTCCATTTTCCTGCATTGCTCGTTGGAGAAGCTTAATGGTTACCTCTGAGGGAACAATCTTTCCTTCTTTAATCATGTTCTGAATCATGGTGCTGTAAAGCATGAGAAACAAAAACAACATTATATGGTATCCAATATCCAGATCCAAGTCAGAAGACCAAGAAGAATATTTAAATAATAAATAGCAAGTATTGTCAGAAGACCAAGCAAAATACATAGTAAACAATAATATTAAAAATTTGAAATATATATATTTGGAGCAGTGCACAAACATGCTTCCAATGATAATGCCCACATGCAGCACAATGGTGAATCCAATAAAAGCATGGGCAGGGAAAAAAATGGCACTGAGCAAACAAATCTATGATATATGAAATTCAGTGGACAATAACCAGTACTAACTTGTTACCAGATCAATCATTTCATAGCAAAGGGGATGGCAAAGGGCAGGTTTGGGATGGGGAGCCCCTTCCCGACCCCAGGGACAACGGGGTAAATTAGCAATCCAAACATAATCAATCATTTTCGAACTGATGATTCACAAAAGCACAACATTTAAAGATTTAGTTATAACATTGTAAGACTTCATGCCCAGATTGATGCTCTACAAAGCTGGGTGTAACTTTCTTTACACATGATGGTAATCATGCTAAATATAGCTGTTCAATACAAACACAATGTTAATAGTTTAGATAAATATTTATATTTTACCCATTTTCAGAACCAGATTTGATTTCTGCTCGGAGAAGATCACCAGCACTGAGATGGGTATAACCAAAGTGTTCAACAATATTTGCACATTGGGTACCCTTTCCACTACCCGGGCCACCTGGTCAATGAAAAGAATCAGGAAATCAACTTAGAATGGTCTACAAGAACTTTTAAAGAAATGGGAGGAGGATGACTGGCTTGAAAATAATTTGCAACAAAAGCAAGTAACACAAGCTCTATAATGATATGATAGCAAGATCCTTAGATCCTTCATGCAGTAAGATTATAACATTGCAACACAGACACACAATACAAAAATCTTAATAGACCATCCAAAAATCATTATTTTATTTAGAACTCTTTGAATTAGTGGTGTTACTTGCAGCAAACCTGTTACCACAATAGCATAAGGTTCTATGACATACATAGAAATCAACAACAAAGCCTTAATCCTAAAACTATGGGGTTGACTATAAATCCTCAACTGAGTAATTGGGGTTTTTCACATGTATTACTCATCATTCTATCCTAAATCTTACCCTGTTACCTCCTTCATTTACATGTCCTCTTTTACTGCTTCTACTAGTTTTTTATTTTTATTTTTTATTTATTTTTTATAAGTACCTCTTTTACTGCTTCTACTAGTGTTATTTCAAGTCTTCGCCTACCTCTCTTTGTTCCCTCAACTTGAATCAAATGAGTCTTCCTTACTAATGCATCAATCTCAAGCTACCCCCTCCCTCACCTTGAGGCTTACTTTTTGTTTAGAGACTGGCATGTAGCCAAATTTTAATATTAATACTTTAAATTATTCCAAGATCCCATTTATATTCTTTCAAAGGAACCTAATTGGAAGTTTGGAGGGAGAGGAGAGCAGAGGTTAAGGGAGGGAAGGAGAGAAGAGGAGGGGAGGGGAATGGTTACCCCTTCCCCTTCATTGGATGTTTTAAAAATTTACGGGGAAAAAGAATAGATTTTCTTCCCCTTTGTTTGGATGTTTAAAATTAAGTAGGGTGAGGAGATGAAAGAGGAGATGGTCATATTAATTGACAATTATGACCCTCTTTTGCTAATTTTAAAGAAATAGTTATAAATTGAAACCACAAAGAGCAGATTTGACAATAAAAGTTAAATATAAGCGGAACCCCTTGCTTGAAATTCCTCCAATTTGGGGAGACTGAAAAAGTGGGGTGTTACTGGGTTAGGAGGGATAAAACACCCTTCAAACCCCTCCTCCTCCTCCTTCCCCTTCCCCCTTATAAAATCATCCAAATAGGATTCATTAAATCCCTCCCCTCCATCCTCCAAACAAGCTGCAATACCCTGCCCACATATTATGGATGGCTTTGGTACTTCACCATTATTCTAGGACCCATTTGCAGTAGGACAATTAAAAATTAAGCTTTGGATCAAACCAGAGGGTTTAGACATATTCATTTGACGCAACAGTTGACTAATCACTCTCTCATTGATGAGGTAAATAGCTGAAATGACCTCCTTTTCACTAAAGAAAACAGTTGTTCAAACGATTTTAAAAGCGCATAGGTGTCATTTTGTGACGTCACATCTTAGCATCATGGTCATTTGCAATTATAAATTAATCCTAAATAACCTCCAGTCTTTCAAAACTAAACAGAAGTCATTTATTGTTTCAAAAGGTGACAGAGCTGATATAAAAAATACACAAGTATCTCCAAAGAAAGTAAATTTTTTTTCTTCTCAACTCATCTTTTATATCATGTAGATTTCAAAATTCAATTAAGTAAATTAATCATTTAGAAAGCTGTGGGAACAAGATCTTCCCACAGCTTCTCTGGCAATCCTTTTTTTATTCAATGAACAAAAAAGCTAACTTAAAGTGAAAGCCAAGAAGAATCAACCCAAAATCTTTTACAGGAACTAAATTCTGATTCCCTTATATTTTAAGCATATTAGCTTTTCATGCAGTCTGACCAGATCAGATACTTGGTGAATAATTGAGATTCTCTTGCTCACAAAGACCTTATTGGAAATAACATACAAGCAGACTACAATTAACTGTAAGAAACATCATAACCAAAGATTTCGAGCCAGACATTCACCTAAAACAAAAACAACTGTAGGGTTCTTCACAGCTACGCTTCCATTAACCTCCTGCAGTTGAATAAAGTTATCATGTGATAACAACAAAAGTCAAAACAAGAAATATTCCAGAACAGAAAAGATTCTCTCATAGAAGAAACTGCATGTATGCATCAATAAGAACAAGCATACAAGCTAATTATCATTTCCCAACCCTAGCAAAGTCTAATTGTTTCAAGGCACACCATAAGCAAACCCAAATTCCAGAAGATCCCTTGCTTGCCAGAAACTACAAAGTCAATATATACCTTGTTTGTAGATTCGACAACCGATCCCATGAGCACGAATTAAGTTCCTTTTTCTTAATAAATTATCTGCATAAAGCCAAAGTTACAATTAAACAAACAAATACACAAACAAAACTTGATCTATTTTGTTTTGCTACACAAAAGAAATAAAATATTTAGCTGATTTCAAATTGATTAAGAAATTGACATGCTAATATACACAAACACAAATATATTCTTGTATGCATATGCAAGTATATAAACATATTTCCAAAGCAATGTATCAGATCTACATGACCACATGATATTCCAACTTAAAACAAAGATTTCCAATCAACATTTCAACTATTACCAAGCATCATTGTTATTCTTTGCCAAAACAAACACATTCAAATAGTAAAACAAGATTTCACTTTGATCCACGTGATTCCTTCGCAATTCATATCTTCCAAACACACAAAAAAAAAAAAAAAAAAAAAAAAAAAACATTTTTTGTCATTCAAATCTCAACAGATCCAGCATTAACAACCTAAAATCCTCCATTTTTAGCCCAAAACAAAAAGTTAAACCATCAAAAACTCAAAATTCAAGTTCCATTACTTTCCTTGTGTTTTCTCAGGAACCAAACACATGATATTCCAACTTAAAACATAGATTTCCAATCAAAATTTCAAATATCAGCACGCATAACATGTACATTCAAATGGTAACACCAAAATTCACTTTAATCCACGGGATTTCTGCATAATTCATATCTTCCAAACAACAAAATCACATTGTTTCCGTTTAAATCTCAACAGATCCAGCATTAACAACCTAAAATCTTCCATTTTCAAACAGAACACAAGCAAACAAACCGTTAAAAATTCAAAATTCATGTTCCATTAGCCCTCTGTTTTCTTGGGAATCAAACATCAACATGTGAACTTTAAAAATTGATATTCCAACTTAGAGCAACGATTTCCAATCAAAATTTCAAACATTAGCACGCATCATTGCTATTCTCTACCAAAAACGTGTACATTCAAATAGTAAAATGAAAAATTCACTTTGATCCACGTGATTTCTGCACAATTCATATCGTCCAAACAACAAAATCACATATTTCCATGCAAATCTCAACAGATCCAGCTTTAACGACCAAAAACCCTCCATTTTCAGTAAAAAAAGAAGAAGCAAATAAACCGTCAAAAATTCAAAAAATTCATGTTCCATTACTTTCCCTCTGTTTTCTCGAGGTTGAACCAAACATGAATAAAGATTTCCAATCAAAATTTCAAATATCAGCACGCGTCATTGCTATTCTCGACCAAAAACGCGTACATTCAAATAGTAACACCAAAATTTCACCTTAATCCACGTGGTTCCTGCACAATTCACATCTTCCAAACAACAAAATCTCATTTATTTTCCATCCAAATCTCAACAGATCCAGCATTAACAACCTAAAATCTTCCATTTTCAATCAAAATATTCAAAATTCACGTTCCCTTACTTCCCCCTATTTTCTCGGGAACCAAGCACGAACAAGCGAACTTTAAAAAAAAATGCGGATCTAACTCAAACACCAAAGCAAAAATGCAAATACAAAATTCAACTGAATTTCACAAAGTAGAGAGAGAGAAACGCAAAGAAAAAGAAGCTTACCTTTGCAAAGAGAGAGAGAGAGAGAGAGATCTGAGAGGTAAATGGGGGAAATGAGAGAAAGACACGGGTGCGAATAAAAGGGCTCAGAGTCACGCCCCTTATATAGAGGTGAAAAGAAAAAAAAAAAAAAAAAAAAAAAAAAACCGATTTCCAAAAGGAAACAAAATTGGGAAATTGGAAATTCTCTCTGTGAGAGCTTAATTGGAGCGTTTTGGACGGTACAGGGAATAAGGGTAGGATTGGGAATTTGGAATTTTAGGTTGGTTTTGCGTAATTCTAACGGCTAAAGCCACTTTCAGGTTTCAGTTTCACCACCACCTTCTTATTAATTCTCTACTCAAAGACTTTGAGTGATTCTTAAGCTGACTTTAGTTTACTTCTTGGAACGTCTTTTTTTAAAAAAAAAAAACTATTGCATGGTTTGTGTACACCAATGGATTGAAGAACATGTTTTGGTTTGGTCTCTAGGGATACAAATAATTCTTCTTCTTCTTTTTTTTCTTCTTAATTATGATTAATTATCGCCAATCACGGCAAATTTTTCGACATTTATGCACATGTATATGGGGTTTTAGAATAGGAATAAATCTATTGACCCGTGTGATGGATGCTTTTTGTCTAGCGGACAAAATTCAGATCTTCTACGCAATTTAGGTATCCTATCAATAGAATTTTTAAATCCTATCCATTCTTTTATAATTTAAGAGTATAGATTTTGCCATATTAGTATTTTACTAACATTGCAAAACCTAGACCCTTAAATCCTAAAAGAATATTTAGGATTTAAAAAATCTACTAATAAAGTACCTTAGAAAATCTAGAAGATTTGAATTCCAAATTTGGCCATGAACTTGGAAAAATTATTCAGTCTTTATAGAGAACCACATTGGCAATGCACTCATGTAATTTTTATGACTATGTTGGTGGCTAGGATCTCAATCAATAAATTATAAGACATAGGTGTTTTGGACATTGTGGTCCTCCATAAGGACTGAATACTTTCTCACAAACTTGATTGTAACTTAAGGTTACAACTCCTATTAAAAAAATTTAATATGATTATATATTTTAAAAATCTAAACGTTAAATTGTATGTTTTTTTTTTTTTTTTTTATATTCTTAACACATTAGTCAAATTGTGTGTCAATAAGATATTATTTATTATTTGATCTATAAACTTATTTTTATGTATAATTTTATACTACAAAATCTTGAAATATAAACATTTGATCGATGACGTAGCTATTGATTTTTGATATTTTGAAAATTTTGCAAGAATAAAGGATATAAGGGAAAAAAAATGTAATCTAATGGTGGGTTAGTTAAAATTCATATTCAATAAAAAAATATTAAGTGGCCAAATTTTGTCCCTTTTTATATAGACTCATTAGTCAATACATCTTTTTAGTTTTTACTACTCTATCTTCAACTAATTGTGAAATGGTATATCCATGGCGTGAGATTGTTGGGTTGTTTGATATATACTAGTTAAAATTGTATAGAAGAGAAAGATTAAATTTTGGTCAAATGGTCCCTAAAATTTTAACTTATGAATGATTTTAATTTTTGAGAGCATTTCCATTCGGAAATGTCAAAAACAATATCATCAAAGAGTCATTTTGTCTATTTTACATAATCACTTTTAATTGAGAGTTTGTTTAGACCCCTTAAACAGATTGTTTAACCTAATTAATTAGCCAAGTGATTACTTAGATTAATTTCCAGATCTAGGTTAAACAAAAATAAATCATATCATGCAAAGTTGCGGAAAAGTAAATAACATCACGATATGATTACCCAAGAAAACCAATGAAACTATCCCGTTTCAAGGTAAAAATCTAGAGATGATTTAACCTAACTATCCTCAAGGTAAACCAAATCCACTATAAGAGAATTGAAGATTTTACAAAATATTTAACCCTAAATCTAGTGTTACCTTATGTAGTAACTTACTGACACGACCACATGCAAATTCCGAATCCATAGACTCCTTCTCTTCTTTAGATTTATAGCAACACAAGCACACCCTTGCTTGTGACTTTGAGACTCCACTCAAAAGTTTCAGATCACTCTTTCTTGTTGATCTTAATGCAGCAACTAGTTCTACCAATCCTTGATTGTAGTTTAAGCTTCGGTAAAATCTTGTGTAGTTAGAAGGTGCATAACCTTTCAGATCTCACAAAAAGTAACACACAAGTCTTCCAAAAGTCCTTAAAACGTGGCTAGGGTTTCCCTTTTATATGTGGAGAAGTTTAAGTGAAACCCTAAACATTTAAGTAGAGATTGGACTGAAATAAACTTCTGCAAAAAACTGTGTCTGCGATTTTTGATTAGTTAGGTCTAATTCTCGATCGATCGAGAAAGGCAAAACTTGACTTCTCTTTTCTACAATCAGCTGGAATTCAAATCTTGAAAACACACTTATTTAATTATTGCCTAAACACGTAGACTAGACATGTTTTGCTCTTAGTTTGCCAACACAATACGATCATGATTCTAAACATTTAATCTAAATCTTTTTTTTTGAAACTGGATTCAACTTTCATTTAAATCAAAGAAGCATCAAAGTTTACAGAATCATAAGCAAATGATGGAACCTCTTCCATCCAAAATAAATCAGAATTAACGTGTTGGGCATATCTAGCAAGCACATATGCCACCTTATTTCCATTTCTCTTAGTGCAACTCATAGAAATCCACTCCAATGCTCCCATCAAATGCAATGTCTCCAACAATATGCCCAAGAGTTGACTGGTTATCCTTGGCTGAAACAATACTCCTCATAGTGTTGATACTATCACCTTCCACTATCAGAACCGTAAAGCCAGCATCTTTTGCTAACTCCATTGCCTTACGACAAGCGAGCAATTCTGCCTCCTCACTGCATTGGACCACTAGGCCCTTGGCTATCATCGCTGCCATACTTCTCCCCTTGAGTTTCCGATCACAGCACCGAACCCAGAACTAGTGTTATTTGCGAACACTGCTGTGTCATAATTCAACTTATACATGGACTGAAGCGGTGGTTGCCAAATGCTTCCATCGTTCTGCAATACCTGGCGAGTCACACCGTGCACTGCATTAGCTTGTAAGCTCTCCTGTGACCTCTGGAATTCCTCAAGCAATTTAGCAGCTTTCTAATTCAACCAACCTGATTCTAGAAATTTTCCTCCATGCACCACTCTGTTCCACTGATTCTAGATCAAACATGCTTGCACCATCATTAGCTCCACCTCTATTTTCTCCATCTAATCCAACAAATACTCCAACAAAGCTACAAAATCAGTTTGCCCAGTCCTGCATTTCTATAAGGCCCTAGCACTGCCATGCCAAATATCTTGAGCAGCTGTACATTCCTATAAAACATGAATGGTTTATTCTTGAAATTTGGAGCAGAACGGACACAAATCTTCCGTCAAAACCCGTTTCTTCTTTAGGTTCCTTCTTGTTGGGAGAATATCATGACACTCTTGCCACCTAAACACCTTCATCTTGTTGGGGATCCTTAACTTCCATATGGCAGCCCATACCTTATTAACCCCACCTCCTGATGATGGTTCAGCCCAATCTTCCTTCTTCAAGAGAGACTGTGCAACCTTGTTTGCTGACTTTACTGTGAAGTTGCCATCCTTGCTATGCTTCGAATATACTGAATCTAGTACTTGCCTTCGACTTAATGCAATATCACATATAGCTTCCCCCTCTTCTCTGTTGAAGTTATCCATAAAAAAATCTCTCCTCCACACATGGAGGTCTTGGTTAATCAAGCTTGAAACCCATACTTCCTCTTCATCATCCCTTACCGAAAAAAGAGGCTTATTTGTGGGGTAATTTGGAATCCACCGATCTTGATAGACATTAACAGAGAATCCATTACCCACCTGCCAACAATGTCCAGTTTTTAAAATAGGTAGGGCCGCCGCTAAACTCCTCCACACAAATGAACAATTAGGTGACTCTATGGCCTCAAGTATTGAAGTTCTAGGGAAATACCTTGGTTTAAAGCACTGATATAGAAGAGAATTTGTGTCCTTTAATGGCCTCCACCCTTGTTTGGCCAACATGGCTAAATTAAACGATCTAAAGTCCCAAAATCCCATTCCACCATCCTTCTTAGACAAAGTCAATTTATCCCAACTCTTCCAATGAATTTTCCTTTCATTCCCAACTTGTCCCCACCAAAATCAAGCACATAAAGCATCAAGCTCATCACATAATTTCAATGGGAGCTGAAAAACACTCATTGTATACATCGGTATAGACTAAGCAACTGCCTTGATGAGAACTTCTTTCCCAACTCTAGAAAGCATCATCCCTTTCCAACCTTGTAACTTCTTCCATGCCCTATCTTTAATGAAAGAAAAAGTGTGGTATTTTGCCCTTCCAATTAAAGTAGGCAAGCCTAAGTATGATTCAAACCGAGACACTTCCTTTACTCCAAGAATCCCCAAAGCCTCCTGTTTCTAGCGATCAGTGGTGTAATTAGTGAAATACACTGAAGACTTTTCTAAATTTATGCACTGCCTAGAAGCTTTAGCATAAACTTGAAGAATCTCTACAATAGAATGAATTTCAGCTGGTGAAGCCCTAATAAAAATCAATGAATCATCTGCAAAGAGAAGATTAGTAATCTTTGGTGCATTTCTACAAATAGACACCCCATGCAAAGTACCACCTATCTCTGCCCTGGCCAATAAAGAAGTAAACCCTTCTGTGCATAACAGAAACAAATATGGTGAAAAAGGATCACCTTGACGAATTCCCCTAGAAGGCAATACATTACCATGTGGTCTCCATTTATTTAAGCATTTTGGGAGCTTAAAAGAGTGTTTTTAAAACTCAAAACTCTATTTTGCAACAAAAATTTCTCATAGCTTTTTTATAGACGCTCATTTTAAACTCAAAATATCGTTTTCCAACAGTTTATATACAAATGTATCCTAAGTCAATAACTTAATTGATACTTTTTGTAAACTTGTTATTACAATGCATTTCTCTAGCTAGACTAGGTCCAATGTTTTTTCTTATTTTTGTGTTATTCACATTAAAAAAATTTAAAATATTACTACGTTTACAACATTTTTACTACAAATTTACAACAATCTTAAGTAGTAGGTTGTTGCTGATTTTAATCTAGATCTACCATTGACATAACTTTTTTACCTGCTAATAACAACTTATTATCTAAAATTTGTTGTGAAAATATTATGGACACATGTCACACATCATTACTCAAAAAGTTACGTGACTTGTGTGTGATTGTTTATGTACGACATTTAAGTTACTTATTTGGATTTTGATTTAAGCTTCAGCACACATGACTAGACCCTATAATTCAAGCAAAAACCATCCCCCTTGTCAATTGGTATCAAAGTCTGTTAGTCTAAATCAACTATCTTGGTGTTACAACCTAACATTCATACTAGTTTTTAGTTAGCCAGATTGATCTTTGGGCATGATCCTGGATTGACAAAAAGGAGGATGGATCGATCACCTGTGTAATCTTGTTTGGTGGGAGAGCTTTGCATGTTAGAAAGTGAGTATTAGTGTGTTCTTAACTTCAATCGAGGAACAAATGTCTAACTAGTGTAATTCAAAAAAAAAAAAAAAAAAACCCACAGTGGAAGCAATATCTTATGCTATCACATCTGACCAATTTATTAGGCACACCTCTAGCTAGTTGCATTAGATTGAAACAAGTATGAGAAACGTTAAGAGACTTAGAGTTAACCTGCACTATCACTATTTATAACTTTAAGAGCATTCACATCAAGAGTTTTAAAAATTTTAGCATTTAGCATCTAAAAACCCAATTTTATACCATTTAACACATTACTTTTTAGTACACCTAACATCAAAACTTCTATTTTTTTTTTACCATGACTTCATTAAAATATTATTTATTTATCATATTTTATTCTTTTTTATTCTCATCATCCAAGCCACCACAAAGCCACCACAAACCCATGGCACCACCACGGCACAACCCACAGCACAACCCACCGGCCTCAACCCACAACACTAGCCACAGCACAACCATGGCACACCAACCACACGGCACACGAACCTGCTTTTCCCTCTCATCCTCTATTTGCCTCAACCCACAGCACACCAACCACAAACCCACCACCGTTACCCAACAACCTAAGTAAAAAAAACAAAAAACAAAAAACACCATCAGTAACCCAGCGAGACCCATCGAGCAACACCACCCATCGTCCTTCCATTGTTCTTCCATTCTTCAAATTAGTTTTCTACACCCAAAACCCACCACAAAACCCTAGCCAAAACCCACCGTAGCCACAAAAATAACTACCACCCAAATGGCCTAGCCTCTCCAATCTCAACTCCAGCCAAAAAGGCTGACGCCAACTCAAGAATGTTGACCATGAACCCAAAGAGGGAGAAGAGAGGCACTGGAGAGAGGAAAAAAAAAATAGAGAAGGAAGAAGGCTGAGACCGGATTGAGAGAAAAAAAATGAGGGAGAGAGAGAAATAATAAGAAGAAAAGAAAGTGGGCCCCACTGAATAAAAAAAATTATAAGTTTTACAATTGGTGAACAGTGCAGTCTCAAATATGAGATTGCATTGTTCATCAAAGCCAAATATTATGGCATCTAAAACATATGATGAAGGTGGTTTTTTAGAGTTTAGTGTGTCAAATGTCAAATATTTGGCATTTGACACACTTGATGAGAATACTTTAAGATGGAGGACATTTAAAACCTTTCAGAGTTTTAAGCTATACTGTGTCACATTGTCAACTCTAGCATTACCTTGGGTGAGCCTATTCTTAAGTATAGGGCAACTAGGAAATTTTTGAGGTCTCTCTTCCTATAGGTTTAGATCTATGATCTCTACAATTGAAGAGTCAAAAACTTATATAAGTTTTCTGAACTTGTTGGATATTTTCAATTATATGAACTCACCTTGGATGATCCTAACTAAGAAAAATTAAGGCTGCCTTTAAAATTTAGATCCTATATATATATATATATATATAGGTTTAAGTCCTCTTATGCCGTAACGCCGAGGAAGAAGGGGAATAAATGAAGAGGAGAAGTTCAGGGTAATCTTGACTAACAAATTTCAAGAACAATTCACTTCAACAAGGCCTACCCACATGAAACGTTCTTTAAAAAAAAAATCAAAGAAAGACACAGAAATAAAAGTTAAATGCTACAAGCCTACAACTGTAAGGGAATAGTCACATAAAATCTAATTGCCTAGCAAGTTTCCTCCTAAAAGGACATGGCATTAAACATCACATGGGATGTCAGTGAAAGTGAGGAAGAATAAGCTTCTTCTTCTTTAATCCAATGAATAGCAATGCAATTTCACTACTTAATTTTATGGCTTCTCACACTTATTTTGTGGAGCATCAAGATGGGCATTAAGTACTTTTCTCCGAATTTTCTAATCAATTGGCTCAAAATCCACAACGTCACTCTTTCAAGCTGATTCTACAACTTGAATCTTTTTCTTAAAAGGAAAGGGGCCACTCAAAGCACCATTGAACCATTTAGTTCACACTCACTTACATCATCCTCAAGCTTTATTTCTTGATTTCACGCAGTGAGTTACTTGTTGTCTTATAAATGACATGGTCAAGACTCAAAAGCATATTGGACTATGTGCTTCATCATAAGTCTCACTTTTTAGGCACCTTAGGTTCACCTTCTCCATGTAAGTTTTAGAGTGTCTCTCACCTTCTCCTGCCATTCATTTTTACATAATTACATTTACCCTTTGTCATTTCGTGGCAGAATGGAGAGTGGTTTTATACTTAGATTTAGATAGCTCAAATTTAGGGGGAGTAAACTACATGTGCGTGAGGGCGCGCGCGTGTTTCTTGATAAGGGGAGTAGTAGTTTTTGTACCATGCATGGTCTTTGTGAACTTTTACTCAAGATTATGTAAGCTACTGGGATTTTATAAGTTTTGTTTCTATACATATTTTCTTCTCCATGCATTTAATGTGTTTGTTCTTGCTTTTAGAAAAGATAAGTATTTTAAAAATTTGTTATTGAGTCCCGAGTAATAAGTTATGAGTCTAGTTTTATTTGTGGGGTTCTTGGGCTCATTATTATTTAAGTGTGTATTAGAGTAATACTTAGGTACTCTAGGAGTACAAAAAATGCTGCTCCATCCTTTCACATGCATCAGAATAATTCTTAGGATGTTTTGTTGTGAAATTACCAAATGAGAATTTTGTTAACATTTCAGGTTGGCCAATTCCATAACAAGAAGAGTCTCGCTCAAGTGACATTAAATCAACATAAGACTTCACTTGTCCATTGCTTTTGTTTTTCCTGTTGCCATTTGGCCTAGTTTTCATGATATATATTCTTTAAATCCTATTGTGCACCTAAATAAACCTGACTTTTGCCTTGCAATTTTGTAATAATTTTGCTAAAAAAAATAACCAATATTTATATATTAACTGTTTGGAGGCTTGTAACACTTACCATGTGGGACATATTTGAAGAAGAAGAAAAAAATCACTTTAACTCATAATCTAACTCTATGAAAAGTCACGATTTTTAAGTATTTAAATAAAGGGTAAATTATCTATTTGGTACTTAACATTTCAATTGTGTCAATTTGGTTCATGATCTTTCAATATTGTGTCAATTTAGTTCCCGTACATCGTTATCTCTTTGATGGAAGATTGCTAATCAGTTTAACTAATTTTTTATTTTAGCCGTATGTCACATCTGCAATTTCTATCTAAAAGATAATGATAAAGACTAAATTGACATGATATTGAAAAGTTAGACACCAAATAGACACACTTAAAAAGTTAGGAATCAAAATGAAATATAGTGTAAAAGATAGGAACCAGTTTACCCTTAAATAAAACATTTCTAGGAAAATGTTGTATTGTATAGTTTATAGTTAGTTGTTCTCATTAATTTAAACTCACGTCAACTAGTTTAGGTATTTGTTAATTTTAGGACAAATTTTGTATGATTGACATAAATTTTAAATAAATCTTAAAATAGGATGTTAATTGGAAAAAAAAAATTGTTGATCATAGAGATTGGATCTGATTCTGTAGATGATTTTTGCTAAAATTTATCTACTTATTACATCATAAAATATTTTGGAAGCTCAGAATATATAATAACCAAAGGACATTATTTTATGGGGAAAAAAATCACTTATGTTATATCTATTTTATTCAAAAGTCAACTTTTTAAAATAACTCAGTAATAAAAAATAAAAATTTTAGGGTAGAGTTAATACCATAAATTGTTTTTGCCTTACTTAAATATTCAATTTCCTAAAAAAAGAAAAGAAAAACTTAAGTATTCAATTAATTTATTACTACCATCCAAAGTAATATATATCATGAGGACTAAATTTTTTTTATTCTATCAACTTTAAAATTAAATATCACATCATAAGATTCTCAAAAAAAAAAAAATATATCACATCATAATATGCAATATCCCCTTTTTTCCTATATGTTTTCTTCTCCATAAATAAAGACTTATTAATAGTGGGTTCCAGTTAGCTCAATTAGTACAGTTCTTTATGATTAAATAAGAGATTTAAAATTCAATTATCACCTATAACAAAAACTGACTAGTGTTTATCATATTTTTTTTGAACCAATATCTTCTTTTAAAACTTTTAAGAAGTGTGTTGATCAAATATATTATAGCTATTGGATCATATTATCTCACATGTTCATTTGAAAGTAAATGCAGTTTTATGAGAATACTTTACTTTTTATAAAAATCATATGTTATTTTCAATAGCCTTGTTGCTTAATTGAAACATTCTAATATTTTCAATAGAAACATTTAAAGTTCAAATTCTCTCACTCTCAATTATCGAATTATCAAGAAAAATAAAATAATAAGATGCTAACATATATAAAAGCTATTACGAAACTTGTGACCAAACCAAACGGTATTACTTAAACTAGAAGCTAACCAACTTAAAATGCTCAAAATTCTAAAAGTTAAATTTTTTTTAATAGTGCTTATTTGAACAAAAATATTTTAAGAATAAATTAATTAATAGATTCATTATTTTATAATAAAAAAATGTGTCTAAGCATTCAATTGTATACAAGGAGGTATAGGGGTTTCGTTCTCATCCATTTTTCTATATTTAATTTCAAAACAAGAAAATCTCAAAAGTTGTAGAAAATCGATGACTATGAAATTAATGAAATATCTTATGCTGGCTATCCTTACGCTCAATGAAGTGCAAGCTGATCTGACCTCTAACTCTTTTCATCTCTCTTCGCTTCCGATCTCGTTTTCTTATCCTTTCAAACTTGATAATATAGAAAGAACATTTTCTATTTGCCTTGAAGAATATGTTGAAGGATGTAAGAAAGTGAAAAACCCAGAGTACCCATGGTTCCATGCATCTTGTGTTATTCAAAGTTTTACACGTTGCATGCTGTATGACTCTTCGGAAGACCCAATGTATCAGTCTATCAGAGGGCTGTAAATGCTGAATCATTTTGTCGCAAACAATTTAAAGAGCATAAGATGATACTTCTTTTTGGAGATTGTTTACTTCAATCGTACGAATAAGATTTCGAAAAGGGTTGAGATTTCATTTATATGCAATGTCTAAATCCAGCTCCAATTCTTCATTTGGTAAATCTCTCCAATTCTTCATTTGGTAAATCTAACATATCTCTCTCTCTCTCTCTCTCTCTCTCTAACAATACACACATTTCATGGAAAGGTATTTGTAAGCAATCATTCGTGGATCAAAGCCACTTAGATTAAAAGTTTGTTTGGATAAAATTTATTTTGTTAAAACTGAAAACTGAAAACACTATAGCAAAATAATTTTTAAATGTGTGAATAGTACTGTGGAATCCATTTTTAATGAAAAAATTGTTGAAAAGTAAAGTTTATGAGTTCCGTGAACAGTGCACGGGACCCACTGATGTGGCTGAAAATTGGTTGAAAAGTCAAATAGTGTAGCTTTGAAAAAAAAAAAAAAAAAAGCTGAAAACGCAAACGTCAAGCGTGAATGTGGATCCAAACCCCACCTAAAGCCATCCCAAACATTGCAAAAAGATTATGTCATTTGGCTCATGAAATAGGGTGTGAGAAAGAATATACCACTTTGTTTTATAGACTAGGAACCAAAGTTAATCATATTGATAAAGCTCTAATCTATAATCATATAAAGTTAGATAAAGGTCTAACCTTTTAGACTTTATTGCTTTCCTCTAATACATTAGGTGTCACTCTTTCTATAACTAACCTCCTACTTGTTTTACTACAAGGATATTATTCTACTTTCAGCTTTATTCACTTTATTTTCTAAGTTTTGTTTCTAATTTTTAGTTTTTCTGTGGTTTCAGATAAAATTGGAGGAAATCTCGAGGTTGATTGCTATATTCACTTTATTCTAATTGTCATTTTCAAGAACAATTTACTTCAACAAGGCTAGCCCTCATGAAATGTTCTAAAACAATATCAATTAAAAAATATATACCAAAGAAAGACAAATAGAAATAAAATTTAAAAGCTACTAGCGTAAGGGAATAGTCACGTAAAATCTAATTGCCTAGCAAGTTTCCTCCTAAACGTCAACGTCAGTGAAAGTGAGGAAGAATCAGCTTCTTCTTCTTTAATCCAATGAAGAACAATGCAATGTCACTACTTTTATAGCTTCTCACACTTATTATATGGAGCATTAAGATGGGCATCAACTTTTCTCCGAATTTTCTAATCAATTGGCTCAAAATCCAGAACATCTCTCTTTCAAGCTGATTCTATTACTTTTTATTTTAAGATTTTGCTTTACCTCCAGTACTTTTCTAATTAGACATGTCCTTTTGTTTTAAATATACAATGAAAAGCGATAGTGGATTTTAATCTACATATTTTATTTAGAGCATAAATGCACTTTTAGTTCATATATTTTGCACTTTTTTTTATTTATTTTGGTCCCTACATTTTATTTTTACCATTTTTAGTCCTTATATTTTGCATTCAATTGTATACAAGGAGGTATAAGGGTTTCGTTCTCATCCATTTTTCTATATTTAATTTCAAAACAAGAAAATCTCAAAAGTTGTAGAAAATCGATGACTATGAAATTAATGAAATATCTTATGCTGGCTATCCTTACGCTTAATGAAGTGCAAGCTGATCTGACCTCTAACTCTTTTCATCTCTCTTCACTTCCGATCTCGTTTTCTTATCCTTTCAAACTTGATAATATAGAAAGAACATTTTCTATTTGCCTTGAAGAATATGTTGAAGGATGTAAGAAAGTGAAAAACCCAGAGTACCCATGGTTCCATGCATCTTGTGTTATTCAAAGTTTTACACGTTGCATGCTGTATGACTCTTCGGAAGACCCAATGTATCAGAGGGCTGTACATGCTGAATCATTTTGTCACAAACAATTTAAAGAGCATAAGACGATACTTCTTTTTGGAGATTGTTTACTTCAATGGTACGAACAAGATTTCGAAAAGGGTTGAGATTTCATTTATATGCAATGTCTAAACCCAGCTCCAATTCTTCATTTGGTAAATCTAACATATCTCTCTCTCTCTAACAATACGCACATTTCATGAAAAGGTATTTGTAAGCAATCATTCGTGGATCAAAGCCACTTAGATTAAAGCCATCCCAAACATTGCAAAAAAGTTATGTCATTAGGCTCATGGAATAGGTGTGAGAGAACATACCACTTGGTTTTATAGACTAGGAACCAAAGTTAATCATATTGGTAAAGTTCTAACCTATAATCATATAAAGTTAGATAAAGGTCTAACCTTTTAGACTTTATTGCTTTCCTCTGATACATTAGGTGTCATTTTCTATAACTAACTACCTACTTGTTTTACTACAAGGATATTATTCTACGTTCAGCTTTATTCACTTTATTTTCTAAGTTTTGTTCCTAATTTTTAGTTTTTCTGTGGTTTCAGATAAAATTGGAGGAAATCTCGAGGTTGATTGCTATATTCACTTTATTCTAATTGTCATTTTCAAGAACAATTTACTTCAACAAGGCTAGCCCTCATGAAATGTTCTAAAACAATATAAATTAAAATATAATACCAAAGAAAGACAAATAGAAATAAAATTTAAAAGCTACTAGTGTAAGGGAATATAGTCACCTAATATCTAATTGCCTAGCAAGTTTCCTCCTAAACGTCAATGTCAGTGAAAGTGAGGAAGAATCAGCTTCTTCTTCTTTAATCCAATGAAGAACAATGCAATTTCACTACTTTTATAGCTTCTCACAATTATTATATGGAGCATTAAGATGGGCATCACCTTTTCTCCGAATTTTCTAATCAATTCGCTCAAAATCCACAACTAGGGATGGCCATACCCATTGGGTAATGGACATCCAACCCTACCCGATCCAAATGTTCCGGGTAATACCCGGTTCTTCATGGGTAGAGCTTAACCGGGTAGGGCATGGATATTACCCAAATTATTCGGGTAGGGTATGGATATTATCCAAACCCGACCCGTATTTAAAAAAAAAAATACCTCTCTCACTATCACTCACACTCTCTGATGAGAAACCACAACAACAACAACAATAGCAATCACAATAACTACTCAGAGGAGAGATTCAACGGAAGAGATTTCCTATTGAAGCAATCGTACTCGTTTGGCTTCAAATGGAATTTAGCATCGGAGAGGATGGTGATGGAGCCAGCAACAACGTCACCATGGCGGTACAGAAGAGGAAATTTTTGGAGCAAACGACCATCACTATTTGGATCCATAACAAAACCTAGAGTTTTCTCATTCCACTACTACAAAGGAATGAAATCTCCGTTTTTTCAATGAAGAGGATTCTTCCCATTATCGGAAAGATTCGCCAGCTCCGGCAACGGTGTCGAAGAACGAAATCAATGACGAGCCCGATGTTCATGAGATCGTCGGTGGTCATTGCCGGAGCAGCTGCGTTCTCATCGAGCCGATTACGATGTGGAGATCCTGAGGCACTACTGTCACCGAACAAATTCAACAGGAGGTAAGATTAATAGAAACAGTAACAGACTAAAGATTAGGAAAAAATACATGTGGAGGGGCAATAAAGCTCTTGGTTAGTTTTTAAGTTAAAATGTTTTGGAATTTTTTTTTTTTTTAATTAAATGGGTTTCGAGTAGGGTATGGATATCCATGGATAATATATTCGGTTAAGATTCGGGTATGGATACTAATGGGTATTGATATTTGGGTATCCATGGGCAAACTTTTGGGTAGGCTATGGGTATATCCAATCCATACCCTATCCATGGTCATCCCTATCCACGACATCTCTCTTTCAAGCTAATTCTACTACTTTTTATTTTAAGATTTTGCTTTACCTCCGGTACTTTTCTAATTAGACATGTCATTTTGTTTTAAATATACAATGGGAAGTGGTAGTAAATTTTAATCTACACTTTTTATTTAGTTAGTGGATAGTATAGTAGTTTTTCAATAAAATAAAAGGAGATTTTAGTTAAAAAAGTTTTGGAGGTAAGCCAAACCCTTATTTTTAAGTAGTTGCTCGTGTAGTTGAATCGATCCCCAGTGATGATTCAATTAGTTGTCCACTTGGAAATTGTGATTGTCTAATTCTTTTAGTCCAATGGTATTTTTTTTAATGCAATTTATTTTTACTATTACAATATAACTTTATTGTGACATAATTTATTCACAACTTTTAAGAGTCAAAAATTGTGTGATCGGTGAATAATCACTTTTACATAGGTTCATCACTAACATCATTTTAGTTTTCCAGCACACTTGTAACATGCCGCTTCAATAAATTGTGAAAAATGTTGTCTCCCAAGGCTTATTCAAATCACTATTGCCTATAACTATTCATTACAATATTCAAGGATGAATAACAAAAACAGAAATTTGCACATGGTAATCAAATCTTGGTCAATAAAATGCATATTGCTTCCAATATATAATAAGAGATAAATGAGCAACGAAAAAAAAATTAAACAAATCTTGCCGTACAAAAAACAAATAAACAAACAAAAGGAGCTAATTAAACACTAAATAGGTTTATGTTCACTAGCAACGTTAACTCATATCTTGCACCTCCTTTGCTAAAAGATCAATGGTCATGGTGCAGTTCATTTCGGCGGACTTCTTCTTCTTCATCAGAAACATCAATACAACTTTCCCACTAAACTCGGCATGGCTATTTAGGATAAAAAACCCAGCACTCAACTCACTTGTAAGACTGGTATTGCTTGGCAGTGCATTTGAATTCACGTTAATAGTGACACAACTTTTTTGGTTGAACGTAGCCCAGATTTACCCTTAGGAATAGGGAAAATTCTTAGGTATTCATGAAGTATAGTGAAATGTGCTCTTTCCTCTCACATTCATGGTGGACCCCCCTATGGATTTAATAAGCAAACCTCACCATAAATGTGAGAGAAAAGAACAATATTCTCCATACTCTAGGAGTACCTAAGAATTACTCTAGAAATAGTGACTTGCACCACTGATACACCTTAGTACATGAACGTGGCATTGGTGCTATCATATTCATAGGGACCAAGATTTGTGTTCTTGACTCTAACTTGGGTTGTGACCATAGTCGTACCCAGCATGACCTTACGTACGGGTCCTAAAACGCATCACAATGAGTGAAAACACCAAGCTGACTATGCTTTGAAACACAACAAAAGCAGCAATATTTATGGCTAACTTTTTTTTTTTTTTTGGAAAAAGAAACTGATGGATTTTATTAATAAAATTCAACTACATCCAATTGTAAAATTGAACCAATATAAGATGGGACATCTTCCATCCATAATTGAAAAGCTGGTATGCATAATGCATTTTTAGCCAAAAAATGAGCAACTCCATTGTCGTTTCTCTTAATGTGAGAATACAATAATCCTTCTCTACGAACGTGTGAAAACCTAATACAATGAAATAACCTTGCAAAACATTTAACATCACGACTAAGTAAACCAAAGGATTCCAAAGACTACGAATCTGCATTCAAAGCATTCATTGCAATATCTGAAACTCCCTCTGAAGTGACATCTTCCAAACTTAAATCAACATCCAACTATAAAGCCTTCGATATAGCCAAAGTTTCAAGCTCTATGACAGTTAAGGGGAAAGGAATGATTCCGACCATGTGTACCAAGCCTTTTCCTTGGCATTCTCGGATGATCACTCCAATCACTGCCCTATCTTCTACTTGAAACATTGTATCGATATAATTTTTGGCTATGTTTGTGAGCTGATTTGGATTGCACCAAGGTTGGTTTATTCTGACTGGAATCTAATATGTCCATATTGACCAAACCATGATCGAGAACCACTCTATATTCTGTTTCGTTTTGATCATCCACAACAGCCACTCTTTGAAGTCCATGAATGCTGCTTCCCTAGTAGAACAGTGAGGAGAGAGACTGCACATTGAAGCATTGATTTTTCCTGCCACTTCATGAGGGAAGTTATGAATTTTCTCACGTTCCCCTTCGCTGCTAGCTGTGCTCGTATGTCCTGCCTCCTTAGTACCCATTATATCAAACTTCCTTATTTCCTTTTCAAAAACTGAGAGTTGTGAAAGGAATAAATCACCTTGGCATTTATTTTCGGAACATGATTGAGGGAATAAATGATCATGGCAATTAATTTCGAAAATTGATTGAGAGAATAATGGATTTGGCTTCTCTTGGTTTAGCACGTTTCCTACCTCAGATTCCCTTTCCTTATTAGTTATAGATTTTGAATTTGTAACGGATTGGGAATTAATGTCATCCCCTGAATTTTCGATTTCCATAATTGCTTCTCCTTCTCCAGTCCGATCAACCATTGTGCCTGAAAATTCGCCTTCTTTTCGCTGAACTGGCGGAGGTCTCATAGGATGCCTGAAAATTCTCCTACCTATTGTTTCACATATACTTTTTGCCACAGCCTTATTCATGAATTTGTAGGGGACATCATGTACCCTATGGCTGCCACAAAGCTTGATTTTGAGACCATTTGTAGAACGCCAGATTCTTTTGTAGAGCACCATCTTAAGGAATCTACTTGTGAGAAATTTTGCCACTAAGATAAATTCACCGGACCAAGCACACCGATTTGTCTAGCACTCTGTTCACCAGACCAGGCACACCAGTTTGTCTAGCACTCTGTTCGTGACGACTTATTCTCCCCCCCTGAACCAGTACCTTAATCCCTTAAACTGGACTGCTTTATCGTTTGATTAGAGGTCAAATTCTCCAGACGATTTGAAAAAAATTGAGAGAAAAAACTTAAAGAGGATACTGCAAAAAGAAACACTAAAGTGTTTCCCCACCCCATAAAGGAAAAAACCCAACAAACCTTAAAATAACCTTGTTTTTTTAAGGAGTACAAACTCACCTTCTAAGAGAAGGGACAACTATTCTACTATTCTAGGAGAAGCACGAAGCTTAGAAACAGAGAAACCCATCGCTACTTTGAACCATTGATGTTTTTGATTGCTCTGTTTACTACATAAAAAACACTATATATATATATATAGGTTTGATATTTTGGTAAATCTTGATATTATGGAATAATACTAATAAAAATTTGCTATTAATATAGACACTTTTAGAAGGAAAACTCCCTTCTCTAGAGAAATTATTGGGTTTTTTAGACAAAATATGCTTCTCTCTTACGTGTGCAATTAACAGCAGGACAGTAAGATTTCAGAAAAACATAATTTAACAATAATATTTATGGCTAACTTGATCCTGCTCTCTCAGCGGAACTCGAAAAATTATTGTGTACTTTCAAAGTATCATAAATGCGTTTTCCTTCCTCTCATATGAATAGTAAATTTCACTAATTAAATTCATAGTGGAGTCCATAATTTGTATGAAAGAGAGAAGTAAGCAATTATGGTACTCCAGGAGTAGCTAATAATTTTCCCCAAAACTCTTTGGAATCAAAAGTTGGTGCGGCTAATTCTTCATCTGCCTTGGGGTACACGTGCTGGTTTGTATTCTCTGCCATTGTAGTGGCTAGAAAACTGTTTTGTTTCCTTATTCTAGTTCCTATTTTTAGTGTTTTGAAAGGAATTTAGATGGTCACTAAACAAATTTTTTGTGGAAATTGAAGTGAGCAATATCTGTTACGAGATAAGTTCAAGTTACACCTAGTGTAACTCTTATAAAGTTACACCTTTTTTACACCGTAAATTCATAAGAGATCTAACAGCTAAAAAAATATCATTAAATGCTATTGGTTCCACCTCATTCATAATTAATACTAGCATTTTCTCTCTCTCCTTATTTATTGTTTTTCACTTGATTAAAGAGTGTTGAGGGTCATTTCTGTAAAGCCAGCCCAACCTAGCAAAGCAGGCAATAAGAGTGGCAAGCATGAAATAAGACTGTTAGGCCCAAGCGGCAGGAAAGGTAGGACACAGGCCCATAACATGAATAAATGAGTCTTGAGGAAGTAAGTGGGCCCAATGGGCCCGGAAAGTAAGAAAAGACACCCATGGGCAACGTATGTTATGAAAAAGTAAGAATGGGCCGCAGCAGGCCCGAGGTAATGTAAACAAAGAAAGTAGGGGATAATGGCAAGCCCATGAACCCCAAGGATGAGAATGAGGAAATTGGGCTGAGGAAGCCCAATTGAGTTAGTAAATGCCCATGGGATACAAAATTAGTAAATGGACCAAGGAAGTCCAAAAGAAGTAAATGGGCCGGATAAGCCCAAGTGAAAAGAGAGGGACGCTGGAGCCTACAAGCAAGAACACCAGTGGCCATATTAAGCCACTGGGGGAAAGAAAGGAACAGCAGGCCTGAAAAGAGGCCTAGCAGGAACAAATTGCCACGACAGGAAAGGCCAAACAACATGGTGGGAAAAGAATTGGATTGAAAAGGAACACAAGGCCCAGTACTCGGCAAAGCCCAGGCCTTATGGGGACAGGAAATCAGAGCAGCAACTGGTGGGAAGCCAGAAACGGACAGCAGGCGATGCAAGCAATGTCTCCAGCCCACGGCAGATGCATGAACGGCAGGCAGCCTTCAGACATAAACCACGCGTAAGGCCCAGACACCACCAGCCTGTACCCAACCAATACAGGGCATGGTAGGGTCATGGGTCAGAGGTAAGAGGGCATGGTTTGGAGGTGGGGAGAGAGGAAGACCTGTTTTGAGGTCTCTGCTCAAACTCTTTTGGGGAATACGTCCTGCTGGGATGGCATATCACCCAAAAGAGGCAAAACTGAGTGGGGACCAATAGGTGCATGCCATGAGGGATAGGAGAGAGAAACATCACTGCGGCAGGACAAGGTGCTGCGGCAGACTAACAGACAAAACGTTGTCTGTGTCTGTAACAGAGGGGCTCGCAGACAGCAGCAAGGGTCTGCGAGTGCGCCCAGACCAGACAAATAACGGTTAGAGGGTAGAATAGTAAAGAATCAATCTCGGCAGGCTCTATAAAAGGGCGCCTCTGCCATGTGCAAAAACAACAAGAGGCACGAGAGTAATACAACGCAACTTAAAAAGAGAATACTCTGTAAATTGCCTAGGAAAACAGAGGAGGATAATACTAAAAAACGACCAAGGAGGAAATTACTAGGAAAGGACTGGAAAAGAAAGAGAGAAAGAGAGAAAAAACGGAGCGAGTGAGAGTGGCATGCACCGATAGGCCCCTTCCCTTCTCTCCCTCTCGAATCACTGCTCTCTTTTATAGTTATTTTGAGAAGTGCCCATTCAGGTCCGCCTCCCTCAAACCCATTAACTTCCACGGCAGGAATCCCGTTTTCCTTTCCTCAAAAGTTAATCGCGTTGAGAAGAGGCGTTCTTTCTCTTTGGCCTCACTTTTGCGAGTCAAACTGAATTTATTTGCATAAACTTTGGATTAAATCTCCGTTACCATTTCCCCTTATTATTTATTTGACAAAATATTGCTAAATGTTATTGTAGATTGGCCATTTCTTATTAGAAGAATTATCTGGTCATTCCAGAACACATGAGTTTGCTTTATCAATTTATATCTGCCTGCCGCAAGCTCTTCGCTGGAACAACCCTGTCTGCGGTAAGTACTCTCCTGGCAGACGAGGCATAGTTCGTGCACAAACCGACCAAGTTGAGTTTCAGTTGGCCCGGTCTCGACTCCTGCAACCCAGAACACTTGGGCCTACATTCACAAAGGGCCAGCCCGGCCCAACATAGCAAAAAAAGGCCCCCACAAAGAGTAAATTTCCATTTTTAACAACTTGCAGAGATTTTTCCTTAAAATCTTCCAAAGCCATGAGGTATTTCTCAACAATTTAAAAGGTATTCAAGCACCAGTCGCAGTTTCCACTCAAGGCTTTGGAAGTTTTGCCGCTTTAATCATTATCATCGTTATATTATATTGCCATCATTATCATCTCCAGCAACTTGTTTAAGTTTTTCCGCTTTACTTTCAGCACAACTAAGAGCGATGAAATTTTATTTTTGTTGCCAAATGTTGTTGTTATTATTATTATTATTATTATTATTATTATTATTATTTTATAAATAGCAATGAAATTTATATATAACTCTTTGGTGATAAAAAAAAAAAAAAAAAAATTGTTACTAATATTCATCGCCAAAAATACATTTTGATTTTGTTGTATTGCATGTTCATCTTTGCTAAATCACTAGCATGATCATCAAATTGATCACTTTCTCAAGACATTTCTTATCTAAAAATTCAAGAATTGGGAATTTGTTTGGTTCAAATTTCCAACTTTTTGATGTTATGCCTCGTTCTAAGGCAAGTAGATTTTGCCTATGTGCAGCAAAAAGAATCACTAGCCCTTGAACTTTAACATGAGTGTGTATTATAAAATCATTAGGCTAAATTGTAAGTTACACTATTAAATTACTTTTTTGCTCACCCATAATAACCAATAACAATTTATCACTTAAAATTTGTTGTAAAAATGTCATGGAAATAACATTTTCCAAATATTAAAGAGTATATTGACTATGGAATCAAGTCTATTGAGCATAGACTTGTCTAATTTTAGTGCTATGAAATACAATTATAAAAACCGTTGAACATGAATCTTTTTTCATTTTCAAATTTCAAGAATTTCTTGTTTACTTGTCATTTCCCATGGTTAGTGAATACCTAATTTAGAGATTGGATAGCTAATTTAGTAATTTATGATATTTATTGGAAAAAAATTGTTTTCGGAATAATAATTCTTCAATAATGCAAACAAATGCAAAGGACTTGTCATTGATGTCGATATGTGCTCTATGTACTCTTTCAAGAATGAAAAGCAGCCCAAAAATTAAAAGCAGTTTCTGTTTTTCTTTAGTATCAGAGCCTTATAAATTGTTGAGAAATACCTCATGACTTTGGAAGATTTTAAGGAAAAATCTCTGCAAGTTGTTAAAAATGGCAATATGCTCTTTAATCAAGTGAAAAATAATAAATAAGGAGAGAGAGAAAATACTAGTATTAATTATGAATGAGGTGGAAACTAATAGCTTTTAATGATACTTTTTTAGCCGTTAGATCTCTTATGAATCTACGGTGTAAAAAATGTGTAATTTTATAAGAATTACACTATGTATAACTTGAACCCATCTGTTATATATAGTGTTTGGAGTTGATAAAAAAAAAAAAAATAGTGTTTGGACAATTACAAAAATTTGAATTTAAATAATTTTTATACATTTTTTACACACTAAATTACATGTTCAATATAAAAGGAGAATTTTAATTCTAAAAGAAAAAAAGTTAGGGGAATTCCCACCTGTCTTTCCTTCCCCTGAGTTTTATTTACTACCAAACAACTGAAACAAGTGGAAAATGTTATAAGCCGATCATGTTTTCCTTTTTCACCCCAACTAAACGCACCGACAATCAGTTCGATTTCTATTCTTAAGTCCAGTTTTGAAGTTTGTTGGGTCGACTTCTCTTGTCTTAACAGACTTGGCAGTACCTCCCAAACGTAGGATCCAAAACGACATCCAGCCCAATCTTCCGTCGTTTCGTTTCATCTTTAACGGCCGCAAAGTTCTGGTCAAAACTCAAAATAACTAAAAGAGCAGCCAAGTCTACAGAAAAAAGTTTTTATTCAAGGTACTCTCTCTCTCTCTCTCTCTCCCCATTTGCTTTCTCTGTTTCAATCACAGACGATGATTTAGTAAATTGTAATTAATGCAGCTTTTGATATGCACCCAAATTGATTGTGTAAATGTTCTCTCAGCTAATTCAACTATTCAAGCCATTTAGGCTTGCCTATTGCCCAAAAAAAAAAAGTAAACAAGGAAGGGTAACTATTCCACTCCCTTTTTATAAGACATTTCAAAAAACCCATATGAACCAATAGTGTGGTGCATTGAATATGCAATCACTGGATTATGTCACGTCGGTCCAAACCAATGAGCCCACCATGTGGATTATGTCACTTTTGCAAACATATAATTATTTATGTGACCACATTTGTAACTCAGAGACCCTTGTTCCATTGAGAAAATTATGAGATGATATTTTTTGTTTTATAAATTTGGCTCTGTCATTCTCTCTCTTTTGATGTGGTTCCTTAATCTTTATTACTTTTCCAACATCTAAGGTCAGGATTTAATGCAATGACAAGTGCTTTTCACCAAAAGTGTGTGGCAATTGCCTCTAAAAAAAAAAAAACAGGAAATTGGGTATAAGGCTTTCTACCGATCATCTCTCCTAGACTAAGCAAAAGTGGGAGTTTTTTGCTCTAAGTCTGACCTTTTACTTTCATGACTTTGCAGATAATTTTGTGAGTGCTTGTATGAGAAAAATAGCTTTCGAATCCATTGGCACCGTGGTTGTGTGACCTGTGTCCACCATATGCAGACACCTGTGGACAAATTTTGTTTGTGTGTATGTTTTATGTGTGATATTTAATATCCTGTTACTTTGAATTTAGATTTCTATACGGTCTAATCCTTCGTGGGTGATGATAGCATATTGTTTAAAAGGGGTTTACAGTTGTCTTAAGTCTTTTGTTGTTTATTCTGGGTTTCACTACAGCTATGAATCTTGGCTTCCAGTGGGGAATTTGGCATTCAATAACATCACCTTGAGTGTGCTGGAATGCTAGATTTTGATAAGGGCAAGCCATGGAAGATCCTTATTCTGTCAGTAGTCCCAGAAGAATTCTCAGTCTGTCAAAGAAGAGAAGGGCAACTGTCTCCTTTTTGGATGCAGATGAGAGGACTTCTGGGTTTGGAGTGTCTGGAGAGCATGGTCCCAAGCCATCAGAAGTCTATGGGTTTGTTGGTTCCATAACAACTGTCATCGCTACAGGTCCAATTCATTAATATGCTTTTACTTCATTTTAGACATGATTTAGCCAAAGTTGCCTAGTTATCTATTTCCTGTGGGTCTTGAAACTCTTAATTGAGGTTATTGATTTTGATTAATTTGTAGGGAATAGTGACTGCCTTTTATAAAAAAAAAAAAAAAGCATTTCACACTGAAATGTTTCTGGAATTTGCCTGAAAAAAGTCAAAATGTTTCAATCAATATATATGATGTTATCTGTGAATTCATCTTTACCTTATTCTGTTGTCTGGATAACTGAGCCTTACTATAAACAATGGTGGGTCTTTCTTTGTCATGCTGACATAGAGATGCATCTTTATATCTCTGGCATGCTGTGACTGCTGCACTTTCTCTGTGTGTGTATATAAAATTGATTATGACAACAGCATACTGTGGCGCAATTGTTAATTCAAGTTTATTCATCTGACTTTTGTTCTAAGATCTTTGATTTTGATAGTTTCTTATAAGTTCAATTAAAAAGGTTTAGGATGTCAAGTGAAGAATATTTACATTGGTGAATGATTTTGTATATCTAGAAGCAGTAAGTGCAGTGACATCAGCCTTATTCTATAGTGTTTTTGCCAATAGCTGTTATATATATGATATGCTGGGCTACCTGTTGTTTGGCAATATAAGTGCTTCCCCCCCACCACCTAATGGCAAGGGCGTGTGATAAGAGATTTTAACCAAATTTTTATGATTTGCTTGCGTCACTAGGGATCTATTAATTTCTCATACACCTCTATTGCTGTGAGCAGTTATTTTCTTGGTATGGGCATATGTTCCAGAGGATTGGCTACATTCCATTGGAATTTCCTACTGTCCCAGCAGGTATCTAAGATTGGTTTCTACGTTATACTTTCAAATTTGATCAGTTCAGAATTCTTCTATGCCTTAACATTTCCAATTATAAATTTTTTTAAATCTGGTGACATTTGCTAAATTTGGACCTAAAAAAATTTATTACTTCTGAAAGCCAATGAGCTTTGGGTCAAATGACATTTCCTGCCCTTGTGAAAGAAAGGTGGGGGGTGAAGTCTTATATTAAAGAACTACTGGGTAGGCGTAGAAAGTAAAAAAGGAACTTCTGAAAAAAAAAAGAGCAGTCTAAATCTGAAATATTGACAAGTTTGTGTTTAAAACAAGAACATCTACCAAATGTATGAATTAAAAGTTTTTAAGTTAATGTAAAACACAAGTAACACCAAGACACTGCATATAATATATTAATAATAAGGATTACAACCACACAAAGTCTCACAAATGTAATACTCAAAGGTGTTCTCACACTTACATATTAGACTAAGTTTTGTCTTTTAATTCTCACAAATCCACAAAAGCTACGCCCCAACTCTACTTATAGTAACTATTACACCTCTATACTTCTTTTTTGTTATCAATGTAGGATTCACACTCTTAATTGAATTAACATACCTCTTTATTATTTTTGTTAAATTACCGATTATCCTAAAAGCTTAAGCTGTTAGGAAATGATGAATTTAATCACTTAACCATAAGTCTAACACTCCCCCTCACTTGTGGGCCTAAACTTTCCCTTAATAAGTAGGGGCCCAACAAGTGAAAATTTAACATTTTAAATGGGAGGTAGAGTGAAGCCAGGGATCGAACTCAAGATCTCCTGCTCTGATACCATGTTAAATTACCGATTATCCCAAAAGCTTAAGCTGTTAGGAAATGGTGAATTTAATCACTTAACCATAAGTCTAACAATTTTTATAATCAATGTTGGATTCTAAAACAACCAAGGAAACCTCTAAACTTATCCCCTCATGGGTTGGACTTAACTATATAATTATTTCCATAATTCTCTCTAAAATGGATTGGTAGGTAAAATTAATTGCACTTTTTAAGTTGTGAGATCAACCTTATCTGTTTCAGGCATTGGGCATTGACAGTGCCAGCTTATTTTATGGTGACTGTTGTATTAGCATTGGGATTTTACATTGGCCTTAACTTCATGTCAACTCCTTCCCCAACTTCCTTAAACATAATTTTTGGTAAGCCTTAAACTGGCCTCCATTATGATGCATTTTAAGATCTTCTTGAAGTTTAGGAAGATTGGAAACTGTGCGTGTGTATCTTTGAACTCTGCGTTAATCTTGTGCTTGTCACATCTCCAGATGAATTCAGTAGAGAACCATTGAGCTCTGTTCCTTCAGTGGATGGTGATGAGCAGCCCATTGAGTCCATATCCGATACTGGCATCAATAAAATTAATTATCTCATGTTTAATAATGTAAATTGACAATCCGCATTAAGGTATGACTGTCCTGCACCTACATTACATATTGTTATTGAATAGAATAGATTGCCATGAGACTTGACTTGTAACTCAACTGGCTAGCACCTCCGGGTGTTTTCACTAGAAACATCCAGGGTTCAGATCCCCTCCCCCGTTGTAATATTGAATTATTAAAAAAAAAAATTATTGAATAGCATAGATTATTGTGATATTATTCTACTGCTTGTTTCAATAAACCGTCATGAAATGTATGGTGGTGTCAATTCAAATTTGGGGGTGATTCTTGCTATGAAAAATGGGATCAGAGATCCCATGGTGGATGACATTTTGAATTTTTTTTAAAGCTTTGGTTAATGTTAACTGGTGAAAGTGTTAGGACAAGGCTGACTCTACCTTTAGCCAACTTAGGAAATTGTCTATGGTTCCCGCGTAGAAGAAGGCCAATAATTTTGGTCATATAGAAATATCTCATACTCATTGACTTTTTTTTTATAAAAAATGAAAAAAAAAAAATGCTTTATAAAAAATAAAAATAAAAAATGTTGTATTCAGTACACAAAGCTCCCACTTTTTGCGGGTTCTAGGAGAAATTATGGTTGGCAGCCTTACTCCCAATTTACCAAAGATAGTTTAATCTATATAGCTACTAGATCCTCATATCTTACTGGCCACCATGTCCAGTTTTTATCTTCCAAGACACGACAACGTAGCTTCAATATTATTTGCAGTATCATAGACTGCCTTATATCCATATCTGGAGTAAAGAACTCCATTAGAATGCTGCCAATCCAACCACCAAGAAATTTTACTCCCATCTCCCACTGCAAACCTTAAGAAAGATCTTGCTTTAATTCTAGTTTAAGCAATTTTCTTTATCCCCATGTGCTACTTTGTGGAACTTTTACACTCCAGACACTCTTTCCTTTCTACAGTTTCTCCCTAACCCCAAGCTACAATAATGGAATCAGCTTGGACAAAGAGGTTCCACATATGCTTTACAATGACTGCCTCTTTCCAATCCTCTATCTTTTCAAGGCCTAAATCCCTTCACCTTAGCCCTTACACCATTCCACAATAACAATTAAGTTTCTGCTCTATCATAGTGATAACCGTCTTGGGGAGGACAAAAAGGCTTGTCAAGTAGACTCAAATGCTACATAAGATTGAGGATAATAGCCTTCTAGCAAAGGACAGGTTCTTTAAAGTCCAAGAATTAATTCTAGATGTGATTTAATTTAGCAATGGTTTCAGCAAACAACTTACTTGGGATTAAGGGAACAGCCAGGTACCTCATTGGCTAAGAGTCCGATTTTAAATAGCTTGGGGAACCACTGCGTCAAATATTTCACTCTTTCTTGGATTAGCAAGAAGCCCTAATAAGTCCAAGTCTTATAAATTGTAATACCTTCCTGATAGGGTTCATAGTTCCTAGATCAGCAGAGCAAAACAATAGGTCATCTGCGAAATCTAGATGAATGAGATGAAAACTTGCACATTTAGGAGGATATTTGAAGGACTTCGCATCATTTATAGCATATTGTGTCAATCTAGAAAATACTTCCATTGCCAGCTTATATAGGCAGACAAATGATCCTTCTGTCTTAATCCCATCTTTTTTATTTTGTCAAAAATAGCCAGCTAGGCTACCATTAACAACCCACTGGATGTAGGGGTAGTAAGGCATGTCCAGACCCACGGCACAAACATTGGTGGAGCCCTAACAGCAACAAAACACTATAGACTAAATTACCAACCAAGTCATATGCCTTCATTAAATCTGCTTTTATATCACACCTGGCCTGGCCCGTATCCTTATCATAATCCTTCACAATTCCTTGAGCAAACAACCCATTTTCTGCAATGCTAATCCAAAACTATGAAGTTGAACAATGGATTAGGTAAGGAATTCTTCACAGTGTGGCTCGTTTATATGCTCAAGACAAATGCTACAATAATGCCAAAAAACTTATAGAGAATACCATTCCACATATGTCCCCCATGTTTGCGTCTTGGTGTGCATGACACCCACCACTCAGAATGTTGCTAGCACATGCTATAGCACCAGAAACAGAGTGCTGTTGGTGTGTTGTGTACATAAATGTGGAACTCTACTGATGTGTTGATACACATCAAACACAAAACTTTGTATAGTTTTTTATTGGAAAATAAGTTGATATGTTGTCAAATCTTTGCCACAAAACAATGTAAAGGAGTAATACAGTATTGTGAGATCTAGACGATGAGCAGAGAAATAAAATGTGTACATACTCTAAGTTACATTGGAATTCTAGGTACATTCTAACCCTAGTTCTTTGATGACTCAATATTTTCAAACAGCTATAAACAAAAACACTTTTTTTATATTCCATCCCACCCCTAATCAAAACAAAACCACTGATATTATCCCAGATCCATCCATATTACTCTTGATGCATGCTTGGTATCATGGGACGCATTCCCAAAACTAAACTGAATGCTTTTATTTCTTGTAGGTGTTTGAGTACACTGCTTGTGTACGAAGAATGCTATGTAATTACTTTATTTCAGATAAACGTTTTTCTTACCGATCCAAGAAAGAAAGAAAAGAAAACATTGAACTACACTACACAGGATAGTGAGAATTAGGTACCCTCTTTTGATAGACTTGTGGGGTGCTTAATTTCTTCCTCACGCCTAACTATATCTCCTTATTTGTATTTCTAGTTCGAGGGGGAAATTACATTTTACCACCCTAAACTATGCACTAGATTACACTTTGCACCCTAAACTATTCAACTGCACACTTTGCACCATAAACTATCACACTTTGCACCATAAACTATCACACTTTGCACCCTGGTGTTATTTTTACTGTTATATTTAACAGAATCTTGCTGCATGTGACAAGCACATGCTTCTTATTTAGGTGGAACAAAGTTAAAAGACTAAAATAACCTTCCTCAAACTCAATTAAAACAATTTCCACATCTCCCTCTATCTCACGTGGGGCCATCCTCTTCATGATTCCACGCAACTTCATTTGCATTGTCTCTTAAAAAAAACACACAAAAATCTCAAAGTTTCTCTCTTATCTTCCTTGGCCATTGACAAACCTGGTTGCTTCAACCATTAAAAAAAAAAAAAAAAAAAAAAAAAATCTGGGTGCTTCGTAATTATTTGAAGAATTATTTGTTACATTTCAATTCTGCCTACTCCATAATAATGGACTTTGTGACTCCCTCAACTCTTGTCTTTTAGTGCTAAAAAAGCCAAATATTCAAGAAAACAAAGTGCTTTGACATTAATAGCTTTACTCATTGATCACAGATGACAATGACACAAAAAATAATCCAAATGTGACATAAAATTGTTAATGCCTAGTAAAAATCATTGTTCACAAATTGATAATGACCAAAAAAAAAAAAAAAACCCCAATTGTAAGGATTACATGTTGTTAATGCCTAATATGTAAAGCTTGCACAACCCAACACAAACTAATTATATTTTCTCAAACCCAAGGTTTTTTCTTTTTCTTAGCTTGCATCCTTTGAATGGCTTTTTCCAAAGTTGGCACCACCACACGCTCACTGTTAGCACCAGTGGAACTTGTAGCAACAGCCCTTGAACCTCCAACCCTTGAATCTACAGCACTTGCAACAACAATCCTTGAACCTCCAGCCCTTGAATCTACATCACTTGCAGCAGTAGCCCTTGCACCTCCAGCTTCTTGCTTCTTGTTTGTTGTAGGTGTCTTTTTAGCATTGGTAGACACTGTACCCTACATTATAACATAAAAAAATATATAAGTATCAAGAATTAATGGTGGCAAACATAACATAGAGCACACAAAACTAACCTTGTCTTTTTTGGATGGACATGTTCTGCTATTATGTCCCACCTTCTTACACTCAGAGCACTTGATGATGGTACCAGCCTTGCTTAGCTTATATGGGTTTTTGGGTTCTGAAGGATGCCTCTTTCTCTTTATCTTGGGTCTACCACGTTGTATCTTATCCTTGGGTGGTTCCAAAGGATCTATTGATGTCCTTCTCCACTGTTCCATACTAGCCACAGGGTAAATTATTGGTTCATATGCCTTCATGTATATCTCAATTGTGTAATAAGAATGCACATAATCTTCAGGTACACTTCCATCAAATAGTATGGCAGATATGGCATGCTGACATGGGATGCCAGTAAGATCCCACTTCCTACAACCACATGTCCTCTTGCTCAAGTTCACAACAAACCTTTGATGTCTGCACTCAACCTCAAATAAACCATTTCCAGCATATATTGACACACAATCAGAAGACTTCAAACCTTCATTGTCCAACTTCGCTTGAATTTTGGGACATATTTTCCCTGTCAATTTAGACATCCCTTCCCTCTTCAATTGGAACCTCCTCATCAGCTTTCTCCTAATCTTTTCAATCATGGTTACTATAGGCTTGTCCCTAGCATCTAAAATGTATGAGTTGAAACTCTCTGACAAATTATTCACAAGCAAGTCACTCTTTGAATAGTCTGTGAAATATGATCTAGACCACATGGATGGATCTACATTATCCAAATACTCATAAGCTTTTGGGCACAATTTCTTAAGCTCACCCATTTGCTCAAGAAACTCATGCTCTGTATATGCTGTAGCTGCAGCCCACAGCTTGTCCTTAAGTGCTTTCCCCTTGTGGCCTTTATCTCTATAATTGGCATACAAATGCCTCACACATGACCTATGATCTACCATAGGACATACCACGTCAAAGCTTTGGATCAAGCCCTACATACAAAAGACAAATACTTTAATAAAAATAACAAAATATATAAAGGCCAAATTTAATAAATGAAAATAATGAAAATTGCCCATACCTTTTGTCTATCTGAAATAAATGCCCATCCATGTTGTTCAACTGGGCCAAGATCCTTCAACAAGCAATCGAGGAACCAAGACCAACTGTCCTTGCTCTCAGTTTCTACAATAGCCATAGCAATGGGGTACATGTTATCATTGGCATCTCTTCCCACAGCACTTAAGATTTGTCCTTTTTGGTTACCCTTCAAGAAACATCCATCTAGCCCAATTAAGGGTCTACATCCAACCTTGAACCCTTCCTTTGTAGCTTGGAGACAAATGTATAACCTCTGAAATGTACCTGCCACATCAAGAGTAGGCCTATCCACCAATATCAATGTAGTGGTACCCACATTTGTAGCCTTTAATGTCTCACAATAGTCCCAAATTCTATTATATTGTTCATTATCATCACCATCAATTATTTTTTCAGCACTTTTCCTTGCTCTATACACCTGCATCCTACCCACATCAACATGAAACGTATCCTTAATCTCCTTCTGCAATCCAGCGGTAGCGCAGTTTAAATCATATCTAAACTTCTGCATATACCTCTTAGAAATCCACCTTGATGTACATGCTGAATTTTTGTATGCCCTAGTGCAAGTGTGAGTGGGATTCAATGTCTTAATTTGGAAGGTCATTTCATCTGTTACTTGAGAACCATAAACCCTATATTTGCACCCTTCAGCTTTACATCTCACAATCACCTTGTCTTTATTGTTCTTCACAAAACGTAAATCTTTGCCTTTAATCAAGTTGGCCTCTCTCACAGCAGCTCTAAAAGTGGCAACGTCACCAAACTTCAAACCTTTCACAAGTTCTGGACAGGCCATATCAATTTCATTAAATTCAAGATTTTTGTTGGTGTTACAGTTATCCTCTTCAGATGTGGGCTTAGGAGAAATCAGCTCATCACTTTTGCCAATATCAGAAGCACAATCCTTACCCATTTGCTCTTCATGTGTCAAATACAATACCTTCTTGGGGTCATTTTCCTTCCCAATTGGCTCAAATATGTCTTCATCACCACTTAGAACCTCACCCCAGAAAGGATCTTTATAAGCTCTACTGTTTTCTACATCAAACTCCTCCTCTTCTTCACTTTCATTCAAGCTGTCATATTCATCTTCAACTATATTTTCATGCCAATCCACATCAAGGTCACCATTTGCATCATACCCTAGGGGACAACATCATCACACACCTTTTCCTTCCCCTTCCTATTGCTACCAGTAGACTTGTTTTTCCCACCCTTAATTTGCAATTTTGGTCTATTAAAACCAGCAGCATTAGAAACACACTTCTCTTTTTCCTTCCTTTCGCTACCACCAATAATAACACTCTCAGGTAAGTTATGAGTAAATGGTATGCAGTCACTATCAATCTCTTGACTAACAGTGTATAATACCACATTTTCTACACCTTTATGACAGTCAACCATCTTCAACACATCTGGATCTGTTCTTATCTGCACAAGCCCTTCATCCAAATTCATGCCAACTTGTTTGTAATAAACTAAATCCTCCCTTTTATATCCATATGACTTCAAAATACTCTCAACCTCAATAAAAGACATACAATCCCTATCATATCCCTCACCATGAATTGATATGTCACCACCAACATAAATTAACCCATTCAAATTCTTGAACCCTCCCCCGTGGTGAATCTCAAATATTAAATCACATTCTTCCATGTTTGGGCTGTATTTTTTTTTGCATTAAAATATTCTAGTCAAAAACATGCTTTCAATATTACAAGTGGGACAAAAATTATTCTATACAGAGTGGGGACCATTGAAGACACCACCTAAGTCAATACAAACACATAATAATATTCTATAACAGTGTTAAAAAAAAAAAAAAAAAAAAAAAAAAAAAAAAAAAAAAAAAACGCCCATCCATAATTAAAAAATTCAAAAAGCTACCAAATATTAAAATCACTAACTACTAGTTCTAATACTCATCAGTAACACAAAACCAGGGAGAGAGTGAGACAGTACAATAAGCAAGAGAGTGATAAGCGAGAGAGTGCGAGGTTCAAACACAAAAACCTTCTACAAATCCGATTATACAGATGCTACAATCATATGAAATTTAACACAAAACCATATATATCTATATCAATCCGAACCCAAAGCAACATCACACAAAATAAATCACTGATTTAAAAGAAATTGTGCTTAAGAATCGGTGGAAACCAAACAAATAAGAAAAAATCTTTGAATGCATTTTTATTTTTCTAACCTGTAATAGAAGATTTAAACTTTGTCAATGGCCAAAGAAGATACGTCCTTGAGGGAAACTCTGAGATTTGTGTTCTTTTAGAGAGAGGGACAGTGCAGATGAACCGGTGGAAACCAAACAAATAAGAAAAAATTTGGGTTTTGTTTTAATTGAGTTTGAGGAAGGTTATTTTAGTCTTTTAACTTTGTTTTACCTAAATAAGAAGCATGTGCTTGTCACATGCAGCAAGATTCTGTTAAATATAACAGCAAAAATAACACCGGGGTGCAAAGTGTGATAAGTGTGATAGTTTAGGGTGCAAAGTGTGCAATTGGATAGTTTAGGGTGCAAAGTGTAATCTAGTGCATAGTTTAGGATGGTAAAGTGTAATTTCCCCCTAGTTCGAGACATGATTTTACTTGATTTCGGTTAGAGGACCTTATGACCATCAAAACCAATAATTATGGCTGAAACCATTTAAAATAGGTGGCCAATCATACCTTAGAATCCTCGGTCAAAGTTTGCATGGACAAAATAATTATTTTATCAATAAGCCAAGAGTAAATATACCTTACGAGAGTGCCAGTTTCTTATACCTCAACTGTGGTTGGTGTGGTTTTCCCTAACAAATATAAATATAAAAAAAACAATGAAATTGGCCATGAAAGAATCAATCAACTGAGGTCTAAAATCTAACATTTAGGCTGGCATATTTTGTCCCAAGCTTTAAGGGCCACAAACTGCCTGGTATTCGAACAGAATCTACCTACTAAACTGTCAAGCTTAGAGCAAACTCGATTGGGAATGTTGAAAAATAACATTAAAAAATAAAAAAAAATAAAAAAAGTTGAGTCTTGTGTAAATGACTTGATAAAGGTGCTCCTGCCTGCCCAATAAAGACTGTTTCTCCTCCATCCACTCAATTTAGCTTCCATCTTTTCCTCTAATTATTTGAACTTTAACAGTTTTGTGATTAGACTGAAACAAAGGAGAGCCCAGGTATTTTAAATCAGTAGGAACTGTTACCCACTCCTCAGTTATCTCAGTGCTCTTGCTCACATTTTTAGACATGCACACCCAAAAAAAAAAAAGACTACCTCTTTACTGAATTTCTGCCCAGACCAACTGCAAAAGTCATCTTAACATACCATTTATGCTTCAATTTCTGCTCAATTAATCCAACATAACAACATATCATCAGCATCAATCAATTAAGCTATATATTTGTTTGACTTGTAAAAGTGTTAGGATATGACTCCTGATTTGGACCACATGCCAATTCTAAGTGAGCTATTTTCATTTTTCAGATATACCCTTAAGATGGGCTTTCATATAGTCCTTTCCTAAACTAGTAAAGTCTTCACAATGCTGTTTTCCCATTATGTTTAGGATTACCTGATCTTACCTATGATGTTTTTCTAACTTCTCGTTTACTTCCTCACAGAACTTATTGATAACTAGGATATACAGTTATCAAATTCAACGAATAGGAGAAATATTGGAAAGTAATTTTTAATTTCTTTTTGTAAGCTTCTTGCAACAGCCCATTTCTGTGGTTTCTTTAAGTTTATGAGGGACTACTGAAGAGGCTTTTATTGGGTTGAAACAGGTTTTAAAGGCTGATAAATTCTCTATTAGCGGAAGCAAATAAATTTCCAAGAGCCTTGTGATTCAATGGCTGATCTACTTAAAAGGAGAACTTATGTTCAAATCTCCTTCCCATTAATTGTAAATTTAAGTGGTGAAAAACCCAAAGTAAAGTGACCTGGAAAAGCTAGGTTCAAATATATTAATCATGGGAACAAATCAATTGCGTAAAGACTCGGCTCTTGTGCACTAGTGACATATGGGCACAAAAGTGTCTTAAAATGGCCACATGTCAACCTAGTTATTAGGGACGGTGTTGCACCAAATCGAGATCTAGCCCAAGTGCTTGATTTATTGGCACTATAATATTTTGAAATTACAGTCTTTATTCTTCAAAATCCAAGTTTAAATTGAAAGTCAAATTCAAATTATTCACATTCTGTCCTATTTTGTTGTAAGATCACTAGCATCAGTTGTTGTATAATAGAAAGTAGTTGTATAATAGAAAAAGTAGTTCATTTAGTGAATTAAGCCCAAAATTTCCAAACAATATGTCATGCAAAATTGTGTAGAAATACATAGTTGCTATAGTAACCATGTAAATTTACACGCTATTATTTATTTTACATTTAGGTGGGGTTTGGATTCACATTCACGTTTCATGTTTTGCGCATTTGTGCCTTTTTTTTTTTTTTTACCAGCCGCAGTTGTTGACCAATTCTCCCATAAGCAGTGCACCCGTGCACTGTTCATGAGATCCACAAACTTTACTTTTCATCAACTTTTTCATTAAAAATGGGTCTCACTGTACTATTTACACATTTAAAAATTATCTTGCTACACTGTTTTTAGTTTTCAATTTCAACAAAAGAAGTTCTATCCAAACGGACCTTTAGTTTTTTTTTTTTTTTCTTTCTTTACATGTCCCAAGGATGAAGGAAGAGAGTGGATAGTGATTATTGTGTGTGAAGAAATAAAAAAATAAAAATAAGTCAAGAAAAAATGACATTTAAATGAAATGCAGTGTAAAACAAACAATTTGATGTGAAATTTTTTGAAAAGTGAGTATGTAAGATAGAAAAGTATGTTTTTATGCTAAAATAGACAAAAAAAAAAAAAAATTTGCACAATGAGCTTATGTGAATGCTTTTAGCACCAAAAGGATGCAAAGTTAAAAAATTATAATAGATCATAAGGAAAACAGCCTAATAGAGAGGGAAAAAAAATAGAAATGCGGCCTAATCCCAAATGCAACGTACACAAATTTTAATAATAAATTCTAAAGTGACAAGTTGTTACCAGTTGTTTTTACTTTTAGTGGGTAAAAAATAATTTAAGTAATGGATTCAAATTAGAACTAATAACAACTTATTACTTAAGAGTCTCTTAGCTCGACTTTTAGGTTGGTGGTACCCTTGGGCTTACCCAACTGTACCTTGGGGCGTGGGATAATGACTGTACACGTGAGTCACCTTTTTTTTCTCAAAAAAAAAAAAAAAACTTATTACTTAAAATTTGTTGTGAAAATATTGTGGATATAACACTTATCTTAATCTATATATATAATAATAGGTGAAGCTGAGAGAAAATCTAATTAGATTTCAATTGGATTCTTAATTTTGTGCCACTTGTCCTAACCAAAACTCAAAAAAAAAAAAATCTAATTAGATTATAAATTTGACTTCAATTTTGTGTCATGTATCTTATCTAAATTTTCTAATTTTTGTACCCAAATAAATGATGCATTAACATTTAACACGGAAGCCAAGAAAATCACAATAATAATGCTCATTGGCCTAAGCAAGAACATCTTACCTGCACACTTTTATGGAGATTATAAATTGGACTCCAATTTTGTGTCATGTATCTTATCTAAATTTTATAATTTTTGTGCCCAAATAAATGATGTTAACATTTAACACGGAAACCAAGAAAACCATAATAATACTCATTGGCCTAAGCAAGAACATCTCACCTGCACACTTTTATGGATGATCTCAATAGAATCTAGAGCTTTTCTAATCCCACAACCAAAACCAAGGAGTCCAACGAGAAAGACTATAAAAGTAAAACATTATCTCCTCCTAATTCCATATTGTCATCCCATGTCTCCTCTCTCAACTTCTACCAACTAGATCCACACACTGCCCTCTCCTCCTCCTTACAGATTTCTCAGAGTAAGAACGGGTTCAAACACAATGTTCAATCCCACTCTTTCTTACTTCACACTCTTATATATTAACGCTTTATTGGCGCCTCTAAGAAGATTCCAAGCTCAATGCTCAGTTCTTATTTTTTAATAGTTTTTATTGTGTCTGCATTAAGATTTTGTTAATTTGTTGAAAGTGGACAAAAATATAATCATATATATTATATTAAGTTGAAGTGCAATTTTAGAATTCAAATCGAATCAAATTAATTTCTAATTGTAGTTTAATTTTGTGCTATATATCCAATTTGATTTTCAAATGTTGGTGTTAATTTACCTCCATTCATAATGCTCAATGTGGAGCTGAATCTATCAAGATAAACATCTTATCATCACAATTGTTAATATTTCCGTGCGTAAGCACGGACTACATGCTAGTTATAATAACAATAAAAAAAGGCGAAAATACTATTTTGGTCACTGTATTTTAGATTGCAGTCAATTTAGTCCTTATATTTTGAGAACAATCAATTTGGTTTTGTTATTTTTAATGTACAGTCAATTTGGTTTTTACCGTTAACCCAATAACAGAAAATGCCTATGTGGCAAATAATGTGCATACATTGTACATGGGGCTAAAAAAAGAAAAGAAAAGACATTTGATTGCTATTAAAAAATCCATGTCAAAAATTTTAATATAAAAAAAAAAAAAAAAAAATCACCTCAGAAAATAAAGGGTAAATTAAAAAAATTCCACAACTTGGTGTTTCTTGGCAGCAAAACAGTGAAACACAAACCAAGACACCCATATCAAGCATAAAACAGCAACAACAAAGATAAGAGGATTGGGGATTTCTTTTGTTGTTGGAAATGACTGGGAGAATGGACAATTAATTAAGAGTTTAAGACAGCTTAGATTAGCTTAGAATGGCGTCCGATTTCATTGTATTTAGACAGCTTAGATTAGCTGTTGGGTGCCAAGGAATTAATTAAGATTGATTCAAACAGACTCACTGGAGAGAAAGGATTGGGAATGAGATTTGTTATGACGTCATTATCTTCTTTATTTTCATCTTCTATTTGGCTTTTGAGCATAGAGATAAAGAGAGGAAGAGACCCACCTCGACCTTAAGTCTGCCCAAATCTGATCTTCCTTCTTGATGATGATGTTGTTGTTTCATGCTTGATATAGGCCTACTGGTTTGTGTTTAGTTGCCAAAAAAACACCAACAAAAGTTGGGGAATTTTTTTAATTCACCATTTCAAAAGTTTTTATTCTATTTCCAGAGGTGACTTTTTTAGTTTTATTTATTTATTATTATTATTATTATTAAAATTGTTGACCTAGGTGGGTTCTAGTTAATTAAATTAGTAAAGTCTCTGATAGTTGAATAAGAAATTTGGAATTTAATCCCCATTTACACTCAAAACTGATCGATGTATTGACTTGATGATAAAGAGTCATCATTAGAAGTGGATGTCATATGTTGAAACTTTCTTTAAAAAAAATTGTTGACGTGGATTTTTAATAGTAATTAATTGTATTTTTTTTTTATTTAATAGCATATGGACAACATTAAGCATTTTTCGTTAGTGAGTTAATAGTAATGACCAAATTGACTACAATTAAAAAATAACATGGACCAAATTGGTTACTCTCAAAATATAGGGGGATCAAAATTGTATTTAAAAAATATATATATATATATATATATATCATTTATGAAATAAGGGAACGCCATAAAATAAGACAAGGCTTAGAACAATAGGATTTGGCCACAATAAAATTCGAAAAAAAATTAATATACACATAAAAAAAAAAAACACTTATATTAAAATTATGACTCATTTTAATCAACAAAAGCTTAGAACAAATTCCACAGGGTGTTAGGATTTCTATTCTATTTCAAATTAAGTTAACAGTAACTCATCTCTTTGTCAAATTCCTTCATATTCATAGAGATAGGTAGAATACGTGAGCCTCTCCAAACCTTCGAAAGAGGGCCCTTTTTAGTTGTTGCAGGTGTAGGCATAGTAGCATCTAAGCAACCGGAGAGAGGGACAGAGACATTTCATGATCAAAAGCCACTTGATCGTTTCGATGAAATAAAAGTGAAGGGCATAGATCGAAACCCAATAGCCCTTTAGGTTCTAGCTTCACCTGGTATTGATCACCGATCTTCCTTTCTTTCTTTCTTTCTTTTTTCATTTTTTTTTTCTTTTTTTGGGCTATCCAAAAAGGAGAAAAAACGTATGAATGGTTTGCAACTCAAGGATGAACAAATTCTTGGCTTAGAAAAGGTATGCTGGCTGAAATGCTGCTATTACTCTTCTATCTATTGTAATAGTATTAATTAAATCCAATTATTAGCCAATAAATAAATTACTATTTTTTTTATCAAATGAAATACAAGTAAAAAAATGCTATGTCCACAACATTTTTTACAACAATTTCTAAGTGATAGATTGTTACTAGCTGTTATTGGTAGCCAAAAAAGTAAATTCAATGGTGGATTTAGATTAAAACTAGTAACAACTTAACATCTAAGATTTGCTATGGAAATGTTGTGAATGTAACACTTCTCCAAAAAAAAAAATACAAAAAAATTTCACAACATTTTTCACAACCGTTGAGTTGGAAAACTTTTGTTAGTTCTTATCTTAAGTCCACCACTAACATCATATTTTTACCTACCACATTAAGAGCATCAGTATCCAGCATGCTAAAACTCTAAATATGCTAAAATTTTGCATCAAACTCCATAAATCTTGCATTACTCGCACTTCTAATTTTTTTTAAAAAAAAATTACAATTGAGCTATAGTACCATCCTACTTTTATGATGGTACTGTAATAAGATGGTATTTTTAAAAAATAATATTTTATTGGATTTTGGGTTTTTATTTAGGTATTGGGTTTATTTGGGTATTGGGTTATATTATTTTATCGTGTAAATATATTATTTTAATGTACTGTATGGTAAAATAAAAATTAAGATGTTAGGTGTACTGTAAAATAGTATGGTATAATAGATAAAGTAACTTTTGAGATGGTAAAATGAGATATTTTTTAGAAAGGAGATGCTATTGCTCTAACAGGTGTGAAAAGTTTTGTCAATTTTTTTGTTTCTATAAAATTTCTATAAAATAAAATAATCTACGTAGTTAGTTAGTAATTTTGCATCTAAAACAAGATAATAGAGTTTAAGTAATTTTTTTTTTAAAAGTCAAAATATATATAAAAAGCCTCAATTTAGTTTTCGCCAAGTCATCATGGGCTAAAAACTGAATTTAGAATTAAATTAATTCACTCGAGGCTCGATAGATCAACAGGTATTGAACAAGTGTCAAGATCTGCAATTTCATCTTTTCTTGTGGAGTTTCTTGAGTATTATTGTGTCTTCAATAATACCACTTGTTAAACCACTTCATGGTCTTATTGAATACACTAGAATCTAAGACTCAAATACAAGTAAATTGCGTTTTGTCCCAAAATATGCTAATTTACAAATATGATCCTTATGACAATATTTTTCTTATAATCCTTATTTTTTTTATTAAAAAAAAAAAATCTATATCTCAGTGCTAACATAAATATGGTCTGTGCTAGAGGTAGCATTGTAAATTGCTTCAAATAAACACTACTTTGGTTTTTCTTTCTTTTCTATAAAATCTATGGTTTGCTTAACTTGATAATTTTGTCGCTACACCATGAACAAAATAAAAAACAAGACAAAAAAATTCTGCAGCTATGAAATTTATCTTAAATAATGCCCATTGTGCAACATTTGATTGTGTGTGTGTGAGTGATATTAGAATAATTCATATTTGGGGCTTCTATTGGGAGCTAAATTTAAGGATATGGCAATTTGGAACCCTATTCTTGAAAAAATTGAGCAAAGACTAGCGAGTTGGAAGTGTTTATATCTATCAAAAAGTGGTAAGGTTACTTTACTTAAAAGCACTTTCTCAACCTTGCCTACTTATTACCTATCTCTTTTTCCTATTTCGGTTGATATAGCAAATTGCATTGAGAAGCTCCAACGGGATTTTTTATGGGGTGGTATTAATGAGTCCCATAAATTCAATCTAGTCAATTGGGCTCATGTGTGTAGCCCTTTGAAGTCTAATGGGCTAGGTGTGCGAAATTTGAGAAAATTCAACCAAGCTCTGTGAAGTAAATGGCTGTGGAGGTACGGTATGGAGACAAGTCACCTGTGGTGGCAGGTTATTGAGATCAAGTATAGGAATATTTGGGGAGGGTGATGTACAAAATAAGTAATAGCTACTTATGGTGTTAGTCTTTGGAGAACTATAAGACAAGGCTGGCTTGCTCTCTATAAATCCATTATCTTCAAAGTTGGCAATGATAATAGAATTAAATTTTGGCATCATTTGTGGTGTGGGGGTTGTACTCTTCAAGAGGCATTTCCAGAACTCTACAGCTTTAGTTGTAACAAGGATTCCTATCTTGCGGATGTCATGTCTTTTCCTAATCAGACTATAGAGAGCCCCAAGATTGGGAGATGGAACAATTTGATATTNTAATAATTAATATTATTTCAAATCTTCTAATTCTAAGAATATCGAAACAATCAGTATTAGAATAATATCATATTTTAAGTCTTTCTATGTAATGTTGAACCTCAGTTATTAAACAATGGATTTTTAGTAATGAATTTGTCAAAAAATAATTTTTATTTATTAAAATTTTAAGACCTTACTTAAAAAAAAAAAAGAGAGTTTTTTATTTTATTTTTTATATATAATATTATAAGATAAATAGATAAAATATATTTTTATTTTAAGAGGAATTCTTTAATTGAGTGGAGCTGTGAAGTGCTGTGCCTTTGTGACAGCAACTCTTCCCCGTGTGTGTTTTGTTTCTCCCAAAAAAAAAAGAAAAGAAAAGATTTTTATCCGAATCTTGTATTTATATGTTAAAAAAAAAACTAAGGATAAGGTGACGGACCTCGGTGTCGGAAAAAATGGCACTGTGTATTCCTCTTCCTTCATGCCGGTTCAGACACAGACCGGTTCGTTCTTCTCTCGAACGCCAAGAACTCTTTGGTCGTATAGCTCCTGTCTACGATAATGTAACTCTCCACTCTCATCTCCTCCTTTTCCTTCAATTCTTCTTTTTTTTAGCTCTCTTTTATGTCTTTCTAACTAAAAATGCAGTTGAATGACTTGCTGAGTTTGGGTCAGCATCGTATATGGAAAAGAATGACTGTCTCATGGACTGGGTATTTAAAAAAAAAAAAAAAAATTATTCTTATTAGTCTTTTTTTATTTGAAAATTTTGTTTGTTTGTTTGTTTGTTTAATGTTGGAATTGCGGGTGTTAGAGCGAAAATGGGAGACTGTGCGTTGGATTTGTGTTGTGGAAGTGGGGATTTAGCGTTTCTTTTGTCCGAGAAAGTTGGGTCCAATGGCAAGGTATGTTCTTCCATTGTTCCAACACTAGCATTGTTGTATATTTAGTTTGTGCAGTAACAAGTTGTACTTAATTTTGATTATTTTGTTTTTGGGGTCATGATTTTCAGGTGATTGGTCTTGATTTCTCAAAGGAGCAATTGTCAATTGCTTCGTGTCGGCAAGGCTTGGCCCCAATGCCTGCTACAACAATATAGAGTGAGCATTTGGTAAATCTAGCGGTTAACAAATTAAAAGACTGGAAAAGTTTCTTGAAGCCATTTCTAGTAGTAGAATTTTCTGCTTTGATTCTGAAAATATTGTCTATAAGTGAATTTAAAGTGCACTAACAGTAGTGTTAATAGCCAATACTGCAAAGGCACTAATATCATGTGTTTCGTCGTAGGTGGGTTGAAGGCGATGCACTTGAGTTACCATTTTCTGATGGTTACTTTGATGCCATTACAATGGGTTATGGGCTACGAAATGTGGTTGATAAAGAAAGAGCCATGCAGGAGATGTTTAGAGTTCTGAAACCAGGTCTTACAATCTCTATATCTCTTAAAAAAAATATATGAAATTGGATGATTGAGATAGTGAGACCCTAATATTTTTGTTGTTGTGGGCTTTTCAGGCTCAAGAGTATCTGTTCTTGATTTCAATAAAAGCACACAGCCATTTACTAATTTAATTCAGGTAGTCACATATGTATATTACAATAAAACAGTGACAGGAATTTTTTATTTTACTAATTTTTAGTGCTCAATTTTAAATATTCTGTTGTGATATTGGGTTTGTGAGAATTGAATATTTACATATTGGAATTCACTTGTCATGATGAATTATCAAATGTGATACCACTTGTTGAGTTAGAAGTAAAGTTAATACCTTGGAAGATTTCACATAATTTCTTGATACAACATGCTGGGACACCTTGGTAAACAAAAGTTCAATACCTTGGAAGGTTTCTTGATAGTTGAACTTTCCTTGTTTAAGTTTAGTGTTTCCTATTTTATACCCCCTGTAGACATGGGAGGCTCTTTTTTCTTATTCAATGCATTTTTTACATACTAAAAAAAAAAAAAAAGAAGATATTTGGTCCCAACAATGTTTTATTTAACTATTAATACACTCTTCTCACTGCTTACATGTGAGTATCATAATGTCTTTCTGCTTTATTTTAAGTCACTATCTCAAATTGAGATAGTGGTTTGTACTTTTCATTCATATCAGTTGTTGAATCTCTTTCTTATTAGATTTGACAATGTTGTGACTATAGGACATTGAGTTCAACACTATTATGTACCTGTTGTGGAAATAAATCAATTTGTCTTAAATGTATCTGTTTTGCAAGGAATGGATGATTGACAATTTAGTTGTCCCAGTGGCAACTGGTTATGGGCTTGCAAAGGAGTATGAATATTTGAAAAGCTCAATCAAGGAATTCTTAACAGGTTGATCTCCCCTGGCTAACTTTGGATCATGCAGTTTTAGGTGTATCTGGTTGTTAGTAAACAACTAGAAGTCAATGTTTGGCTTAATCATGTTAATATTACATATCTAATTGGTGTACTTTGTATCTCTGTGTCAAGGAATTCCTTGGCCTTACTTATCATAATGATACTACCATGTTTTTTCATTCTGCTCAAATCATATGAAGCTCTGAAAAAGAGCTTTGCTTTGAAAAAATAAACTACTGTCAATTATGTTATTTCTTAAGACAATGAATGGTAGCATGTCGATTCAGGCTAATAACTAACTATTAGTGAATAAATGAGCTGAATCCGAAGTTTTGTTAGTCATAGGGTCTGTGTATTGCCACCATAGTTGCCCCTTTTTTTTTTTTTTTTTTTTGTTTAAATAAAAATTTTAAAATCCGATTGGGTGATTGGAAATTATGTCTTTTGATACAGGGAAAGAGTTAGAGAGGCTTGCTTTACAAGTTGGATTTTCTAATGCTAGACATTATGAGATTAGTGGAGGCCTCATGGGGAACTTGGTAGCCACACGCTAGATGCAATCCATGCTTGGTATTCTTCTGTCAAGTTTCAATTTTTGATTTAAGAGAAAGATTCAATTCATTGATTAACTATTTGATTTGTACTCACTGAACTCATGAAGTTCTAATTGTTTATATATCTGGGATTTCTTGTGGTTGCTAAACTGTGATATTACATTAACCCTACCACTTATGGATTTGTTTTTTTTTGATAAGTAACGAAAATTTTATTAAAAGAAGAAAAACAGCCAACCCGAGTACATTGGGAATGTACTATGGGGCAGAAATCAAAAACGAAGATTACAACGATCAAGTAAAACAGGAAGGGAAGAACAAGAAAAATGACAAAAGACCACACTCCAATCGAGGAGAGTGTGTAAAAAGAAAGACTTAATCTCTAACATAGAGCGTTCACATCCCTCAAAACTTCTAGCATTCCTTTCGTGCCAAATACACCATAACAAGCAATGGGGCACAATTCTCCACAACTCAAAATTTCTATGTCAACCAAACTTACCCTTCCAAGACTCAAACAACTCAATAACCTTCTGATGCATAACCCAATGAATTCCAAACAAACAAAACACCAACGACCACAACTCACAAGCAATGGGCAATGAAGAAGAAGATGATCCACTGACTCCCCACACTTCTTACACATATAGCACCAATCAAGAACTAACACACGTCGTTTGCGAAGGTTATCTGTTGTTAAAATCTTACCTAAGGAAGCAGACCATGAAAAGAAAGCTACCCTTGGAGGAACCTTCGATTTCCAAATCATCTTCCAAGGGAAGGATAAGATGGTAGGAGGGTAGAAAGAAAGATAGAATCCTCTAACCTCAAAACCTCTACCCCTTGCTGGCTTCCAACACACCCGATCCGGACCCAATCCCCGAACCGTCGAAGAGTAGACCATATCCATAAATAGATCAAAGGATTCTTGTTCCCAATCTTGTGGAGGACGACGAAATTTAGCATCCCAATGAATCCTCCCACCAGACCAACACAAAACCTTCGCTACTGAAGAATCTTTTGTTCTACTAATACAATAAAGTTCCGGAAAAGCCTCTTGTAGAGTACGATCTCCACACCACACATGCTTCCAAAACTTCACTCTACTACCATCCCCCACATCATATAGAAGTAGTTTAGAAAACTTCACCCAACCACTCCTAATATGTCTCCACAAACTAACACCATAAGCACTGGTCACCTTTCTCGTGCACCAACCACCCCAATCATTCCATATTTTACCTCAATAACCCTCCTCCATAGAGCATCGGTCTCCATGCCATACCTCCATAACCATTTTCCTAACAAGGCAGAATTAAAACTCCTCAATCGTCTAATACCCAACCTCCAACCTGCAGCGGCTTACAAACCTGAGCCCAATTGACTAAGTGTACTTTAGGATCACCATTAATACCACTCCACAAAAAGTCACGTTGTTTGATACCACTACAAATATTCCAACTTACAAACCTCAAAGTGTGCCAATATTTCATAGTTTGATACCAGTGCCACATATTTCTTTGTTTGATTATGTTGGAATCTTAGAATTGAACAACAAATAAACCAATAAAATCAACACATATATATATATATATATATACAAAAATCCCAAATGCAGCAAAATTGCTGTAAACAAACCAAGCCAAGAAATCAACAACAACTCAAAAGGATTTTGTGAATACAACAGAAGGCCAAAATTTATATCAATATGGGAAAAAGAAAGAATTGAATCCAAAAATTATGTACCACCTGTCTAAAGAGAAATTTCATCAAACACATGGCAGGCAACCCTTTTCAAAATCCTCCAATCGTGCCCTTCTTTTTCTCATCTTTCTAAGTTTCTCAAACCAATTCTAAATTTTAAACCTTAATCAAAACCAATTCTAGGCTAAATACGTAAATCAAAACTAAACAATTCATATCAAATTTTTTGAACATAAGAAAGTACCTTTAACTGATGTGCAATCGGCGGTATTACGGCGGTGGGAGTTCTAGCAAGAAATAAAGTACAAAGAGCGGAATTGAAAAGAGAAGCCATTTTTCTGAGATTTTCGACCAAATAGAGAGAAATTGTTTCAAAGTTGTGCACAGAAAAATAAATTTTAGAAGAGAGTGAGAGAGAGAGAGAAAGGGAGAGAGGAGTAGCGTATAGAAACAAAGAGAGTAATGTCTTAGATTTTTTTTTTTTTATATAGTTTTTTATACCACTTATGGATTTGTAGGCGCTCTTGTTTCCTTTTCTGCTTATATATTTAGCTTCTTTGAAGTTTTGGCTGCTTCATCAGGTTTTTGGCTATAAATAGAGAAGACATTAAAATGTTGAATGTCAACTGTGAAGCTTATATGCCAAACACATACATAGGTATGTATGTATTTTATTCTCATGCAACTCTACTATCTCTAGATTCCTTCCTTCTGTCTACTCTTTTGAGTCACAGAACACCCAGGTTTGTCTATTGGTAGATAGTCTGCACAATGTCACGAGACTCAACAACAGGAATGCTTGTCTCATGCATCTATATGCCAATCATTGGTCCAACTCTTTGCCTGATACACTCTACATACACTAGGACAATGTCCTCCAACCTCCTATTATCCGTGCTACATTCCACATCCAATTAATGCTCTGTTCTGTCACAACTTTCTTCCAAACTCAAATTGTTTTCAAGTTCTCTCACTCTTATGTCTTTTGTGAGCCTAAGGCTTCTGTAATTCTTGAGTTTAGTAGAAGTTGTGTCTTGTCATGTACAAGTTTACTATCCCCCAACAGAGTGGGATATTTCTGAGGTCTGGCTTGCAAATTATTCAAAGAATGGAGGATTGTCTAGAGTAGATGTAAATGGAGTTCTCTTTGACTAAGAAGGAAGAAGAAGAAGAAGAAGGCGTAGAGATGAAGGTAAACTTGAGGATGTGACATGAAACGACAATTCTACTTGATAGCCAAACAGTATTTGGGATTGCCTTTGTTCATTGGAAGATCCAAAAAATATACCCTTGTAAAGATCAAGGAAAGGGTTTGGGAAAAAGTTCAAGGATGTAAAGAAAAATTGCTATTCAAGGTGGGAAGAGAGGTGCTTATCAAGATAGTTGCTTAAGCAATCCCACGTATACTACAAGTTAAAAATATTGGCATTGTTATGTGAAGAATTAATATCAATGATTTGTAAATCTTGGGGGTCAAAGAAAAGATGAAAGCAAAATCCATTGGGTCAGTTGGAAGCGACTTTGTGAACCTAAGGAATTGGGAGGCATGGGCTTTTGGGATCTACGAGCTTTTAACTTGGCTCTAGTAGCTAAGCAAGTTTGGAGGATGAGGACTAATAATCAGTCTCTGATTTACAGGGTTTTCAAAAATAGATATTTTCCTTCATGCTCTTTCGTGGAAGCTCATATTGGTCATACCCCTTAATGTGTGGAGATGTATTCTTCCTGCAGGAAGAGTAATCAAGAATGGTAGCATAAGGTGATTTCACAAAGAAGAATCCTAGAGGAAGAATCAACAATAAGCAAACTTGTAGATGAAGCAACCTAGCGATGGAATGTGGATCTATGGGAGTTGGTTTTCTTGCCTTTCAAAGCTAAAGAAATTAAAAAAATTCCGCTTAGCACAGATCTACCTGCTGATAGACTAATCTAGCTTTGCACCATAATGGAGGTTTTACTGTCAAAAGTGCTTACCAAAATTTCTCTTGATAGCAGACAAGACAATTATGAAGCAGAGTGTTAAAAGGGGGAAAGGGGGAGAAGGTTTTGGAAAAGAATGACAGATGGACACACCAAACAAAATCAAGATGTTTTCTTGGTGCACTTGTAGTGGAATTCTTTCAACCAAAACCATCTGGAACAAATTAGAATAATAGAAGACAGGATTTATGAGAGTTTCCATAACAATGATGAAACGAAGGTGCACACATGCATTGTGTGGGTGTGAAAAATAGGAGAGATGTGGAATGAGGGTTCTACAATATCCAGCATAGTTGAAGTAATATCTGGTTGGTTCATTGGAGTTTTTTGACTGCATGGAGACAGACCTGGCACTTTTTTTTACCATGTCGTGGAGAATTTGGAGCAATGGGAATGATATACCAAAAGAAGCGATGGAATCCCTTAGTGAATACATGCAAAACACAGTAATCAACCAAAATGGACAAGTGAAGAAAGTCGCAAAATGGAATCCTCCATCATTTTGTGTGTACAAGGTCAATGTAGATGGTGCAATATTCAAAGATCTTGGGGCAATGATTGTGGGAACGATTATTAGAGATGAAAAGGGACCCTTGATTGTTGCATTAAGCAACAAAGAGCAAATGGTGCATGATACAGAATCCATTGAACGCATAGTAGTTATTCGAGCTTTGTCTTTTGCAAAAACCATTGGAATTAGAGGCCTAATACTAGGAGTCTTGCTTGTGACAATGCAAGCCTTAAGGGCATCCAAACCAAACTTATCTGGGGTTTGGCAGCTTATTGAAAAAGCAGGGCAGAGCTTAAAAGATTTTAGAGTTGGAAAGTTGCTCATGTAGGCAGGAAAGAAAATATGGCAGCTCATGCCATAGCTATGTATGCTTGAAAGATGGATAATACCTGTGTATGGCTAGAGGATATCCCTGAATTCCTCAAAGAGATTATTTCTCTAAATGTAATAATTATTCAATTTAATGATTAAAAACCTAAATTTTTAATAATAAAAAAAGTTGTCTTCAAAATTCCACCTTAAGCTTGAGTGTATGTTAGAATATTATAGGAATACCATAGAGATTGAACCATGGTTTATATCATAGCTTGGGTTATCATGGTTTTGTAATACCGTGTGATATAGTAGTTTTAGGGTTACCATATTTTTTGTATTGTATTTCCTGTATATACCTTTCAATGTGCACACTGCAGTACACACTGAATAAAAAATATGTAATCCTTTAAGACTTTATATTGTGGAGGTAGGCTGTTATGCCTGAACTACAACAATCTCCAATGTTCTCTCCTTTTATCTTTTCTTTATTTCTTCTAAATATTTTTACATTTCAAAAATAAAAAGAAGCTGAGGCCAAGCTAACCTGAGAAATGTGGTTTCATTCATTTGAAAAACTTCTTGTGAGTACTGGTTTTCTTGAGGAATCATCCATTCTCACTCTGGGACAGAATGAAACTGCCAAAGACAGTAGCAATATGGTCACCTGGGATGGAATGAACTGTTGGAGATCATAGCAATTGAAGTAGAAATTCCTACTTTTTGGGAGTAAAAGGTGTCTTCACACTTGTTAGGTATGGTCCTTTCATCTATAAAGGGTGGATTTGTAGGTTCAGGGAGTTGCTCCTCCTTTTGTTAACACCTGTAGTGCCTTTGACATGGTTGGTCGTAATACTAATGATGAATCTCTTGGGTGCACAGAACTGACAGAAGTCCAATATGCACCTCTCTTGAAATCTCATTCTCAACATTGTTGTTATGTTGATTATGCAACATTAGATTTGGGTCATATAATTGCTCAACCGTCCCTGATAAAAAATGTTTCCATGTCTGTTTTGTCCAAACAAAAATAATAAAAAAAAAAAAAGAGAAAAAGGAAAAGATAAAAAGAACAGGTGAGAATTAATTATTTTTTCTTAATAATTTTAAAAATAAGATGTCTATTTTTGGAAGGATGACGTTTTAAGGCTTACTGTTGTGATTAGGCTGTCCGAGTATTCTAAGGTTTTGCCCTTGTTGTTTTGTCTTCCGGTAACAATCTCTAATGGAAGCACCCCAAAGCTATATACATCTACCATTTTAGTCAAATGGCCATAGGCTAGGTATTCTGGAGGCATATCTATAAATTCATTCAAAAAATTAGTACAGTGCTGAACGCAAGTGAAAAATAAACCTGTAAAATTACTTTCTTATTGCTAATACATGTTCTTATATTGGGCTCAAATATTAGTTAATTACAAAATTCTTTGGTGTGGATTTTCTGAAACTTGATATCTTAAAAGCCTTTCAATGATTCAAACAATCAACTGTGAAATGTAGTACCTACAGTGTTCCTGCAATGGCAGTGCTTATGTGGCTTTGATCTTGCTAGCCCAAAATCAGCAATTTTAGCATGAAGTTTTGAGTCCAACAAGATGTTACTGTTTTTATATCTCTATGAATTATTTTAATCGTGGAGTTCTCGTGAAGGTAGGCTAAACCTTCTGCTGTGCCCACAATAATCTCATTTCTTTTTTCCCAATTTAGTGCTTTTCCTCTGTTTGGATCTGTCATTTTTATTGAAACAATTAATAATATATAAGTTGTTGATATATATCATATACTACAATCTAGCATAGTGAGATCAGACCAGAACTAGAATGAATGTAAAACTTTGATAATTACCAAAGAGGAATTGGTCAAGGCTTTTGACTTTTTTAGGAAGGAGTTCATAGACAAGTAGGCTTTCAGGCCCTGAACAACCGCATCCTAATAACCTGACCAGATTTTTGTGTTCCACACTGCTTATAATGTTAATTTCATTGTAGAAATCGACTGCTCTCTGTCTCTTGTTAAAGAAAAGCCTCTTGACAGCAACCTCTCTTCCATCAGGCAGAATTCCCTGTGATGGAGAAAACCAATTTATCTCTGACAAAGTATGATAAAATGTTTTTCGTTTTGGGAGGTTTGTAGGGTAAGAAAGGGAGATAGCTACCTTATAAACTGTTCCAAATCCTCCCTGACCAAGTTTGTTAGCATTGTCAAAAGCTCCTGTGGCCTTCTCAAGTGTGGAATACTTGAAGTTTAGGCTACAATCAGTGTTTGCACCAGCTTTTCTGCATCGTTAGAACCTAGGGAACCAGAATAGAATAGAAATGAAGAACTTGCGTGGTAATTCCCAATCAAAGGAAGGAGGCAATCAATAATGCATTTGATAACAAATTGAGCTGCCTAAATGTTTCCTTCATTTTAAGAATATACCTGACACTTTTGGAGGCTTTTTAAAGTACGAGTATACAGAGTGATAGAACTTTTAAGTGATAAAATATATATGACCTTGCAGAATGAATCAATTACTGCTACCTTTTTCCCCAAAAAGGCTTTTTTTTTTTTTTTTTAACTCCTCGTTTCCTCTGTAATTTTGTGACTCCAGATCCAGATATGAAGTCCTACTGCTATTCGAACTACCACAACAGCCAGAAAACTAACAACTAAAAAAACAGTCTTTGTTGTTGTACCTGCAAAAATCATCAATAGAAACCCATGACCGGGCCTAGTTTACTACTATGAAACGTCCCTGATGCTAAAAGTGCAGTCCCCAGATATTATGATCCATTCTTTTGCCAATTCTTAGTTCATTTACCTTTTGAACTTCGAGTTCCTAGTCCCTTGTTGAGGAAATCTTTGTCCGAGTACCTCATGAAGCAGCCGGTGTTCAGTGCTCGCCCCTTTGACTGAGGCAAGCATTCCAATATTGAAGCTGACGAATTCTCCAAACATGCTTTACAAGAACTTGCATTCAAAGTCATCCAACAATCCGCAAGTACATAAACTGACTCATTCACTACCCCAAGCACAGCCTCCTGAGCTGTTGCATGACCTATTTGGTGTGGTGCAGCCACAATTGCACGATTCAAAGCCTGTTTCACTGATTCTTTAAACGTTGGGTTCTTCCCAGTTGTATTTCCAAATACAGCCCTGTCACCAGGCCTTGTGTTCTCCTGAAAGAAGCTATAATTCTCATATCTCATGAAGCAACCATTGAGGTAGATGCGACCTGAATTGTAAGGATAGCATTGGGGAATATCCGTGCATTCCTCAGCATAGCATAATTCACAATCAAGTAAAGAGAGATCTTCATAGCACTGGCCAAGGCCATAGTTAGTATCAGGGTCTGAACCTTTGACTGCTACTCCAAAACCTGAAGCTTGCATTTGTTGGTTGATGTTTTCCATTGTTGAAGCAAAATTTAAACTGAAGGCAGTGGTATTCTGCACAAGTTGATCGCCACAAGTTACTTGGACAATTTGGGATGGTGGGTCTCCCAATGCTGTTTCTAGCATTAAAAATGTCTTGATAACAAGGAAGATAACATATATGGAATGGAGAGATGGGAATTCTTTCTTCATTTTGGTATTAATTAGTATATGTAATTCTATCTTTGATATCAATTGTAAGGCTCTTCAACAATGAATTTGAGTATAGTACCTCTGTGGCAAGACGAAATACAAAGTCTGGAACTATAAGAGTATTTAGAATGGAAGAAATTGAATTGAATTTCTGTGAAGGCCACAAGTGAGGGTTGTGGGGGTAAGGGAGGCTGACAATTTTGAATGGCTAATAAAGGATGGCGCATCGAGAAAGAAAAGAAAAGAAAACTTGATGGAGAGAGAGAATGAAATTTAGAGACAACAAATCAAGTAAGAAAAGCATTTCTAATCTTCACTACAATGGATCTATTTATTTGTCTTTTTGCTACTGGGAATACTTATGCCATCCCATGCTGGCAACCATATTAGCAGCAAATACAAGTCCTGCCATCATAATCGTGGGGTCTTAACTCCCATAGTCTTTTATTCTTGAGCCACATATCAGTATCATTTTGACAAGAGTAGGAAATCAAAATTCAGGATTAAATTATGTACTGTTGGAAAATCCTCGTTCCTACTGATAGTTAATGGAGGTGTGTGAACCTGAAACCAAAAACATATGCAACACAACAGCAGTAGACTGATAGCAATGATTTTTAGAACTGTTTGTGAAGATTGAACATTTGAGTTGTCCATTTCCATCATCCCAAGCTAATAAGGCGAGTTTTGGTTAGCATTGTCCACTTGTGATAATTGCATCACTAAGAAAAATTATGTTTCTGACCCAAATATCACAGCCAATAGAAGGATTAAACATTTTAGGCTTATGGAGATGGTTAGTCCCTTCTCAGCCACCTTTTTCGAATATTGTTAAAAGATCATAGGGTTGTGAATTTAAGAGAAAAATTATGTTAGGGTTTAAAACCCAGTTGTTTATTTTCAAGTGAATTAACCAAGTTGTTATACTAGTTCAATTCTGCCAATGCTCACTTCACGAGTAAAGCAAACAAAGCGTGTAAAGAAAAATTATAAAATTTGTGACCAATCACACAAATCAATCACAAAGAGACGATTATATGGTGACGAAGTGAAAAATCCAAGAAAAACTAGTCAAGAGAAAAACCACTACGAGGGAGACCTTCCACAATGAAGCAAATCCACAATAATAAGAGAAGTTTTATGATCAAGGAAAAAC
>NW_027069504.1:153723-161053 GCF_002906115.3 Quercus suber
AAAGAGAGAGAGAGAGAGAGAGAGAGAGAGAGAGAGAGAGAGAGAGAGAGAGAGAGAGGGAATGAGTTATGTAACCAATGGGGGCTCCTTTGGAGTTCTTTTTAAATTATATATAAATACATAAAACTTTTTAAAAATAAATAATCACTTGGCCATCTAACTCATATTGTGATTATTGGCATGACACTTCAATTATTTGAATACGAGGCTCAAAGTTAAAATTTTATCATTGTGGGATTTGAGTATTATTGTATTATTTTGTTTGACCTAAAATATTTTTGGATTTTTTAAGAATATTTTATTTAGCAAAACTAATTTTTTTTTTGGTGGTAAATTACCATTTTGGTCCTTGATATATACTACATGTCAATTTGTTTTGCAGTGAGTTGGGTTAGATTTTGGTCATAAGATTTGCAAATCCGTCTAACCCGACCCACCTATAATTAATATATATTTAAAATTTTAATAATATATTATAAATATTTGTATTTACTTTTTTACCACTCTTCCTAAATAAAACTCAAATCCTAAATTCTTTTCATATAATTTGTGTTGATTTGGTGTTATGCTTAGAATTATTTAGTTATAAATTTGTTCTTATTTGTGATGGTGATGTTCTAATTCTCAATTTAATATTAATAATAGCAATTAAAAAAATTTGTCCAACCCTTGGGTCCAACCTGATTCAAGTGGGTTGGATTGAGTTGGGTTGGAGTCTTGTGATGGGTTGTGTTAAGTTGGAATTTTTTTAAGTCATCATAGTGGGTTGGGTTGAAAAAACCCTTCAACCCGACTTATACACACTCCTAATAAGTGGAAACAAAATATAACAGACATACAAAATCTTCTTGAAAAATGTTTGAGCTAATAGCCTAATAATCACCAATTTATTTATTAAAAGAAAACAGCAACAATTTAGAACTAAATCTGTTAAGACTACTTGCCAAAAAAAAAAAAAGTTATTGTTAGAACTACCTTGCACCGTTCCCTTGCGTTGGGCTCTGATTTTCCATACCTAAAGCTTGTCGATGATCCAACCTCCAAAACACAGAACCAGCCTCTGAACTATGTTTACACAACCCAACGAGCTTTACGAAAAAAGTTTGAATCTTGATACCTGAAGAAATCGATAACAGATTAGACAATACTAACAAATAGTTCATTTATTTCAAAGTGCAACAATACTAACGAAAAACAAGGCTTTTTTTTTTTAATAAATTTTATAGGGAAAAAAGGCTATTGATCTAATTGTACAAAAGAATAATAAAAGTAAACAACAAGTATTTCTAAATATGCATCCCCTTTTTATTTTGGAATTATAAATAGCATCAATAAATTATATATCCCCGTAGTGGGTGGTTGAAAATATGGTGAAGTTGGCTTGGTTGAGACTGCGTGGTGTATCGGTCTAGTACTGACCTTAGCATACCTCCTCGTTCTTTCTTGGGTTAATGGAACGAATACTTATTCATGAAAAAATAAATTGTAACCCCTTAGTGAGAAAGAGAATGTGTAAATGAACCTGATCACAGACTCAAGTAGCATGCATTTTACAAGGCGGAACAAGAGGGAAGGGAATCTGGACAAAACAAAGAGTTGCAGAAATTTGCTTTCTTATAGAATTTAAAAAGTATGCGGAAGTGTAGAAGCAGCTGCAAGTAATAAATAAGAGTAAGAAATGTCATCATGATCTAAATTGGTGAGTAATATGAACCATTCACACTGGTCAATCCCTCAAGTCTTCCTATATTGTCTATTTCACCAACCAATAAAATATGGTTGGAAAGGGATGGGATTTTAATGGAGAGGGCCAACGTATAAATTTTCTATTTTAATGAAAATTCAAATTAGTATTTATTTAATATTAACTGATGATGCATAAAAATCGTCAGTGAGTTAATTGTCCACATGTGTACCAGTTAGGGTACCTGTAGAATAAGAGAACAAAGAATCATCAGAGAGCACTAGTGGGGTGCTGGCCCAAGACCCTCCGAAGGTTAAGTCAGTGATAAAAGAATCTCCAATAACTCAAAAGTGTAAGAGCTAGGAAATTGCATGTATCTTAAGGAAGAGGGGGCTTTGTGTTTATATAGTGGCGTATAGCTAACTAAGATCCCTTGAATGTAGGGATTTTCCTTGTAGGGGAGATTTGGAGTTAAAACTCTGAGATCTTAGGGCTTCTCTTCCCATATAGGGAAGATATGAACGTGTAAAAGGGTCTTTGTACGTGGTGTGCAATTTATTTCCGTGTAGGGGCACATAAGTAGAAGACACGAAAAGGCTTTGTGGGACCTAGCTGGCCCATTGTCAGCATGCCGGTCGGGATGGTCCTTCATTCATTGGTCTACAAGAGATACCCATCAGGATGTTCCTCCATCCGTCGATGTCCAAGTTAGGGGTGAAGTGCGAATCGTCCATTGGGCACACTTAAGAGATACCCGACGGATCTTCGAGAAATATGGGATCGTTAGTCCATCAAGATGTTGAGGCCTTTGAATAGGGGACTCATCCCGACAAGTCCTTGGTTAGTGGACCATTAGGAATGACTTCCACCTTGACGGGTTAAGATGTGCTGACGACCTTTTACGAACAAAAATACTCTTATCAGCCGCCCCTTACTCCATTATTCGTTGGGGTAACCGACGGGCTACAAAGTATATAAAAAATTGCTCCTCAATCATTAATTTTTTTAGGAGTTCGTGCCATCTATAGGGGTAAAAATGTCTTTTCAGGTGGCTAGGTGACACATGGTGGTCTTTGATTAGGCAATTTGAACTATAGCGTTGCTTCGTTTCTCGTGCTTCTTTGCCCTATAAATAGTTCAATGCCATTTCTAGCCTCTCAATTGCTATTTATTACTCTCAGGAGCTTGATTAGAGCTCTCATTTGCTTTAAGGAGAATCGTCGCTCTTATCTATTCATTGCTATCAGGAGAACCATCGCTTTTATCTGTTTATCGCTATCAGAAGAATCGTTGCCTTCATTCATCTGTCGCTCTTTCAACTACACAAGTCTTTCTCCTTTTCTTGTTGCTTTACCATTTTATGCTTTTCGGTTTTGACAAGTAGTCGTCGGTTTTATGTTTGGAAGTTTGAGTGAGTAGAATCTTAGTTTCCATTCGTTGCGAAGCGACAAGTGAACGTTCATCGTTCATTCGTTTGGGATTAGACGACAATGAAGCTTGCCAGTTAGGATATGGCAACATATCAGGTGATCTGTCAAGCTCTAAAAGGGAGTTGTCGACAAATTCACCCTTTAAAGAGGAAGAGGAAACCAACTCGTCGGGGTGAGGCTATAGAAAGATTATCCTTCCTAGGATTTGGTTGGTCAATGACTTTCCAATGAGCATGACAAAGATATATATATATATATATATATGAATAAGAAATTCTTCTTTTACATTGTATTTGCAAATATGTACAACATTTGTCACTTTTTGTGTGTCTACAATATAATTTATATTGCAAGTATAATGTAAACATATAAAAGTCCTATTTGAATTTTCGTCAACCTACTAATACTTTGATGAAGTGGTAAACATTAACATTAGGTGTTCTAAGAATATGTTATTTTGACAAATTAAAAAGTTATTTTATAAATTATAACACAACACTTTACAATATACCCTAGATCATATATATATATATATATATTACCATTTTAGTTAATTATTCCTTCTTTTTTCTTTTTATTCTTTCTTTTTTGTTGTTCCTAACAGCATTGAAGACATATAAGAGAAAGAAAGTTAAAATAACTATTAATTAATTCCAAAGAGAAAGTTTGAATAAAAAAATAACCAAATATTTTTACCATTTCGCACTGAAAATTAAAAAATGCTAGTGAAAATTTAACTAAAAACAAGCATATGCATCAAACACACAAAGACCGTGAATAAAATATGTGAATCTGACAAAAATTGGAACAGGTACGACTCTCTTGCTTCAACATTGGAGTGTTCTTCACCTTACCAAGTTTGTATTTTTCAAACTTTGATTTCAGCATTAATACGAGTAGAAAATTTAACTACAAATTTGGTTGTAGCAAATTATTACAATTTTACTCAATATATTTTTATTGTATGTGATTTTTGACAAATTCACCATTAGATTACATTTCTTTATTATGTCTTTCATCCTTTCAAAATTTCTAAAATATCAAAGATTAATAATTATGTCATCAATTAAATGTAACTTCACATTTTTGTAATATAAAATTATGCATAAAAAATAAGTTTATGGATTAAAAAGTAAATAACATCCGATTGGCATAAAATTTGACGTGTGTCAAGAACATAATTAACATGCAATCTAACAGTTAAAAATTTCAAAATATGTAGACATGTTAATTTATTTTAGTAGAAATTATAGCCATTAGCTACAATCAAGTTTGTAATCAAATTTTATCCTTAGTATAAATCCTTGCTGGGGGCATTTGATGGTTTTAGGATGATGAGATTGGTTATATACCTTAATTTTAAAGAATTTGGTAATTTGGCATAATTTGTTTCTTAATTTGTTGAAATTTGGGTCGAATTTTGTAATGACTAAAAATCAGAAAAATTAAATTTGTGGTGTTTAGTGGCTTTAATGGCAAAATTGAATCGTCAGTTGACGAAAAGACTACATCGACAATGATGTAGAATGAAATTTACAAAAATAAAATTTTAGGATCAATGAACCTATACTTCACATGTGACAGTGTTTTTCTCACATTTGGTGGTTCCTTTACTTCTTCTTTTTTCTCACATTTAATGGTTCCATTCTCACGTTGTGTGGTTCCAACATCACATATGTTAGTTCTTTTGTCACATTGGGTGGTTCCCTTACTTTTTCTCACACTTGACGGTTCTATCCTCACATTGTACAGCTCCAACATTACATGTGATAGTTGTTTTCTCACATTTGGTGGTTCCCTTACTTTTTTTCTCACATTTGACGGTTCCATCCTCACATTGTGCAGTTCTAACATCTCACGTGACAGTTCTTTTCTCATATTTGGTGGTTCCCTTACTTTTTTTTACACATTTAACGATTCCATCCTCACATTATACATTTCCAACATCACATGTGTAAGTTCTTTTGTCACATTGGGTAGTTCCTTTATTTTTTTCTCTTACATTTGACGGTTCCATTATCACATTGTGTAGTTCCAATATCACATTTGACAGTTCTTACCTTTTTTTCTCACATTGATGGTTCCATTGTCACATTAAGTAGTACCAATATAGCATCTGACTCTATTTTTATCACATTCAGTGGTACCCTATTTTTTTTCCTTACAATTGACAGTTTAATCGTCACAATAAGCACTACCAATATCACATATGACCATAATTTTATATTTAGGCTATCACTGGGGTCACTTTTTTACTTATTAATAACCGTTCATCACAATAGTAATTTTTTTTAAGTTATTAAAAAGTTTAGATCTAAAATCGAAAATCAAAAAAAAAAAAAAAAAGCATCCCATGAAATTAGCCCAACCACAATAATTACTCTTGTTCACAAAAAATAAATCAGCTGGAATTATCTTGATTTCTTCCACAAATATTTGAATATACCAATTAACTTCATACATATCTCTCTTGGTAGCTTCCATCACATTCAAGGGCATACCTCCCTATAAAATAACATAGTTAAGGTCATTTTCCAGATGTTTATATTTTTATTATTTATATATGATGATGAACCAAAAATTAGACTATCTCTAATTTGTTTATAGTATCGTCCAAGACCAAAAAGGTCATCCAAGTGCAGAAAGGTCGTCTAGCATGGAGACACCTAAAAAAAAATTGTTCCACAATTCCATGCACTTCCCCTCCCCCTCCAATTTATCCTTTTTGACATAATTAGAAATCTCCGAAAAGGGGACGGACGGAAAACCAGAAGTAGGAAGTACTGTAGCAACTTGCGCTCTCTGAAACCTTGTAATCAATCTTCAAAGAAATAACAAGAGCTTCAAGCTCTGAAAGGCACGTCCGAGGAGCATTGTGGTACACCCCAATTCACGCTTAAGTTATTATCCCCACAAATAACCATGTGTGGCCTTTGCATTCCTCACTAGGGCCTAGTTCTTGAACCCATTATCTATAAATTCATTCAGGGTTAGCTGGGCTTGGATCCACTTTCTCATAATAGAAGCGCCCAAAACCGGTCCCTACAATATCTATTAATGATTACCATAATTATATATTTAATATTACTATTAATATCACGTTTTTTATTTACCAATACTTACTCACCACATCAGCAGTTTATATCTCTAACATTATTCTTTAAGAAAACAATCATAATAAATACTTTTTAATGACTATCATAATTATCAAATTTCATATTTAATAGTTACATACAAAAACAAAATCATAATAAATACTTAATAACTACCATAATTATCAAATTTCATATTTAATATTTCATTCAAAAAACACAATCATAATAAATACATATTAATAACCATCATAATTATCAAATTTCATATTTAATATTTAAAAGCACAATCATAATAAATACCTATTAATAACTATCTTAAATATCAAATTTCATATTTATATACAAACAAAAGAGAGAAAATCACTTATTTGAGATAAAATCACATTGAACTCTCATGTACATTGCGTAGGTTGCTACCTAATCTATAATCTATATTATATAAAAGACAGAACATATTTAACTCTTTGTTGATCACATAATTTCTTGCCACGTCAGTTTTTTTTTTTTTTCGTTGTTGTTGTTGTTGATAATTTGACAGTTATAATAGAAGATGAGAGATTTAAATTATGGACATTTCTGTTGGATATACGTACAAGGAGGTATCGATTAAGTTACAAGGCTTTTAACCACATAAGTTTTTGAGGCATTACAATTTTATATGTCATTGAGTTAATATATATATATATATATAATTGAGTTCAAATTCTTTTAAAACTCTATATTAAATGTTAGAATAGATAGTTTCATATAAAAAAAAGTAGTAATAAATTAATGTCAATTAATAACTATCATAATTATCAATTTCATATTTAGAGATAAATAAGTAAGAAAAAATCATTGACTAGTTAGTAAAAAAAGAAGGAACTGTAATTGATAAAGTATGAATAAAATTAAATTACATAATTCTGGAAAGAAAGATTAACATGTTGTATAGTGAGTTGACAAGAGAATAATAACTTATTAACATTACTAATTGATAGATTGGTTAATTCTTTAAAAGAAATACTCTTTAAAAAAAAATATCTATTAAAAGTAATATTAGTTCCTCAAAAAAAAAAAAAAAATTAAAATACTCTCTCATGGAGATAACATAATAATATAATCTTCACAAAAAAAAAAAA
>NW_027069504.1:162116-173708 GCF_002906115.3 Quercus suber
AAAAAAAAAAAAAAAAAGCATCCCATGAAATTAGCCCAACCACAATAATTACTCTTGTTCACAAAAAATAAATCAGCTGGAATTATCTTGATTTCTTCCACAAATATTTGAATATACCAATTAACTTCATACATATCTCTCTTGGTAGCTTCCATCACATTCAAGGGCATACCTCCCTATAAAATAACATAGTTAAGGTCATTTTCCAGATGTTTATATTTTTATTATTTATATATGATGATGAACCAAAAATTAGACTATCTCTAATTTGTTTATAGTATCGTCCAAGACCAAAAAGGTCATCCAAGTGCAGAAAGGTCGTCTAGCATGGAGACACCTAAAAAAAAATTGTTCCACAATTCCATGCACTTCCCCTCCCCCTCCAATTTATCCTTTTTGACATAATTAGAAATTTTACGTATGAATTTGGAAATAGTGAAATGCAACTCGTTTGCTGCAATCTGCACTTTACACTTGACACTGTAGCTTGAGATCTTTTGGTTACTTTGTAAGACACCTCATTTAAATTTAAGGTGCTGCCATTATGTTGGACTTGGTTTCGCAGTTCCCATATCACATCCATAATCTTAGTTGCATAAAGAGTAAAATTTTCAACTCTACCTCGTAAACAGGTGGCCATATTGCAAATTTAATCAGATCAATATTGTTTTGGATTCCCATCTCATCAATACATATGATCCGTTGTCATGCAAATTATACTGGCCTTGCAATGAAGCACTTGGTAAATAATTGAATATAGCTTTCTTCTGCAGCATTGCACAAGGGGCATTTATTCTCCCCCAAATTCCATTTTTGCTTTTAAAAGACCCAAACTATTTGGATTGATCCGTTTGAGATGTGTACGATGTAATGTGTAATTTTTTAACAATAAAAATGTTGTCACATCATTTAAAAAAAATGTTATGTCAATATTCTGTTAAACACATAGGCAATAAAATTAATGGAATGACCAAACGTGCTCATTTTCTAAATTTTAGGGATTAAAAGGGCTTAGCAAACAAACTTTAAAAACCAATAGTATATTTTTGCCAAAAAGTAACTTACCTCAAAACCTACTTTTTAAGGATTATGCATAATAATAATAATAATAATAATGATGATGATGATGATGATGATGATGATGATGATGTAAATGTCAATTCCCTTTTCACTTCACTTTCTTTGAGAATATATCTTCTTCAAAGTCAAAAAGCAAGAGGCTAGGCCAAGGAGATGTAAACAAATCCAAACTTTAAAGGTCAAAAACATAATTTAGTCCCCATGCAAAAGAAGTAGAATTCCGAGGAAAATTGGGTCTTGCAAACACATTGTGAATTTCAACTGATTGACCTATGGACGAGAGCTTTATATATAATTGTGAGCTTGAGAAATGGGTCACTATTATCATCCATAAGAGGATTCTACCTGCCTTCTCTGGAACTTATCATTGTAAGAATTTCTGTTAGTGTATAATTGTTTCAAATACCAAATTCAGCAAACTGTCAAACCTTTAAAGAAGAAATTATGAAGAGGATATGACCCTTGCAGTCACTAGTTAAACCAAGCAAAGGCCAGTGTACTAAGTTTGTGATACGAGTAATATTTTTTATATCATATGGTTCAAGAAATGTGATTTTACTTCATATGCACATAATATATGATTCTTAAAGATTAGCCTAACAAGACAGTACTACTTGAAAATTCATTTATCTGCTTTTAACAAGGTGACATGGGTGAAATAGTCAATAAAGTACTCTCATTTGTTCCATATGTCAATGCCATGCACACTTTTTTTTTCAATAAATCAATGACACGCACACTAGCAGTACTCTAACCAAAGATAGTACACACAACATTACAAAGCAAGTTTACCAGTGGCCAGTCTCAAATTTTAGACAATGATAATTGTAAATCCTTGACATGTGAAGAAATAAAATAGTATGCTACAGAGCATGAACTTGTTGTCTACTGGAAAATAAAGGTAACTGAGCACGTTAAATTCCAAGGAAGACTTGATAGAATCAACTTTTATATCTCTAACATTATTCTTTAAGAAAACAATCATAATAAATACTTTTTAATGACTATCATAATTATCAAATTTCATATTTAATAGTTACATACAAAAACAAAATCATAATAAATACTTAATAACTACCATAATTATCAAATTTCATATTTAATATTTCATTCAAAAAACACAATCATAATAAATACATATTAATAACCATCATAATTATCAAATTTCATATTTAATATTTAAAAGCACAATCATAATAAATACCTATTAATAACTATCTTAAATATCAAATTTCATATTTATATACAAACAAAAGAGAGAAAATCACTTATTTGAGATAAAATCACATTGAACTCTCATGTACATTGCGTAGGTTGCTACCTAATCTATAATCTATATTATATAAAAGACAGAACATATTTAACTCTTTGTTGATCACATAACTTCTTGCCACGTCAGTTTTTTTTTTTTTTTTTTTCGTTGTTGTTGTTGTTGATAATTTGACAGTTATAATAGAAGATGAGAGATTTAAATCATGGACATTTCTATTGGAAATACGTACAAGGAGGTATCGATTAAGTTACAAGGCTTTTAACCACATAAGTTTTTGAGGCATTACAATTTTATATGTCATTGAGTTAATATATATATATATATATATAAAATTGAGTTCAAATTCTTTTAAAACTCTATATTAAATGTTAGAATAGATAGTTTCATATAAAAAAAAGTAGTAACAAATTAATGTCAATTAATAACTATCATAATTATCAATTTCATATTTAGAGATAAATAAGTAAGAAAAAATCATTGACTAGTTAGTAAAAAAAGAAGGAACTGTAATTGATAAAGTATGAATAAAATTAAATTACATAATTCTGGAAAGAAAGATTAACATGTTGTATAGTGAGTTGACAAGAGAATAATAACTTATTAACATTACTAATTGATAGATTGGTTAATTCTTTAAAAGAAATACTCTTTAAAAAAAAAAATATCTATTAAAAGTAATATTAGTTCCTCAAAAAAAAAAAAAAATTAAAATACTCTCTCATGGAGATAACATAATAATATAATCTTCACAAAAAAAAAAAAAGGAAGGAATATTCCTTTTTCCTTTTTCCATAATAATGTAATCTTCACATAATGGAACGAGTTGATTTGTCTGAGGCAGGCTAGATAGGGACAAGACTCAAGACTCAATAGTTGGCAAATAAAGAATAAAAAATAAAAAATTCAAAGACACTATCAATTCGTTGGTAAGAGGCCAAATAGGCCATTATCGTTTCATAGAACATACAAAAAGTCAGTTACCAAGTAAATATTCTCTCTTTTTATTATTCTCTACTTGTAGCTGATTTTAGAGGAACATAAGTAGTGAGTGAAGAATTTGGCTCGCAGTAAAAACTCATGGTGACACTTTCTAGATCTTGTGATTTTGTATTCAAGTTCATCCTTCCTCTCTTCTCTCTCAAAAAAAGGGGAAAAAAAATCCTTCCTCATTATTATAAGAAAAAGAGAACTTGACTTATAAGGGATATTGAACCTTATATGACAATGTCATGTGCGAAAGGTTGTCAAGTTAATAAGTTGAGTGCTAAGAACCTTGTAACTTAACTTGATATATTCTAGTGTTTCTAAGATAATCAAGGTAATTCAAATCCCTATTCTTTGATCCTTGTAACTATCAAATTAAAAAAAAAAAAAAAAAAAATTAGAATCTGGACAACACATTTGTGATTCATTCTATTCAACCCTTTGAAATTGAAAAATATTTAGGTTACTGTTTATTTACTATAAAATAATAACAAACTGATGTTTGTAAATATTGAGTTTTCAAATTGCCAGGTTAGAGTATTCCCCTTTCGATCTTCTAAATTGGAATTTTCACTGTTATAGAGATTATTGTAGATAAATACAACATTGACAGTAATGAATATTGTAAAATATCTTTTAAATTAGATTATTCTTATATTTATAAGTATTTCATGAGATAGTGTCACTCACAATATATGAGATTTTTACATGTTATGAGAAGAGGTCTCATGAGATCATCTAATAAGATAATTTTCTTTACGCAACTCTATTTGAAAGATATATATATATATATATTACCTAATTCTATTTTTTCAAACGAAAAAATATTTTGTTTACTATTTATTTATTAAAATTTTAATATAATTATTGAATTTTTTTAGGGAAACAAAATTATTGCAATTGTCAAATCACGTAGATCGTATTCAAGTGATTAGCCCACAATTTTTTTTTGTATAAAACTAGATATGTTTAGCCCACAATAAATACGTAACATCATTACGATTATCTTATCAAGTTTTCTAATCATATGCATGCTTAAGAAACACTATCTTATCATAAACAGGGGGAAAAAAAACTCTACCTTTACATAATCTTTTTGATTTCTCAGATTCTCAGGCTCTAATTAGTTGAATATTCAATTGACATTGTGCCGCATTCAGCAAAAACAAAAATTGACACTGTGCCTCTGAAATATAGTGCTTCTCACACTCAGTCACAATCCAATACAAGGATTGTAGAAAAGCTTTCCAACAAGTCCTTTATTCTATATTATGATTATAATATCATATCTAAAAACAAGCACAGGTAGCAAAGAAGTACGAGTGCCATTTCTTCTCTATTTCAATAATAAGTCCTCAGTTAGCCGCTACGGTCTCTGAAACCATAACTTCTTGCTACATTCTCATGAACAAAGTACCATTGCAAAACCTAGTACCATGGAAAGTCCTTCTGCCAATTCACTTCATCGTTGCTGAAATAAAACCCATCCTCTTTGACCAACCAAGAGCACTTCCTAGCAGTCCCACACCGATAAGCATCTCTGGAAGCCTTAAACGCATCGAAACTCTTCCTCATTTGGTCCCATTTCATGGTGCACCAAAAATGAGTGGTGCCCCATATGTTGGTCTTGAGTCTCCAGCTGAAATCGTCATGCTCTTGAAGTGCACGTCCTCCCAATTCACTGTCTTTTGAAGCACACCAAATGACCAGAGGCAATGAGGAGTTGTTTGTGAACCCATTGACCACACGAACTTCGTATTCAGAACCACCATTTAAGGGCTCTGCAGGTCGTAACATTGACATAAAAACAACGAACAATACAATGGCTACAGAAAGAGTAAGCAAAAGTCTGATAGAAATCTTCATACTCTCTGATAGTGCAATTGTCAGCCTGTAAAGTGTAGTTTTATACTCACAGTATAGAGCAAGTTGCCTCTAGATATTGGATATAAAGTCGCGTAGTGCTATACTATAAATAGAAAATCTGAACAGATTCTCAAAAAGGAAAAAACAAATGAATATCTCTGAACAGAATCGCTCTCATTAATGTTGTGGCCCCATGTTCCACATACCAAATGTGGACGATAGAGAGTAGAGATTAAGAGTCGCTTTCATTATTACACATTGTATTACTATTTGCTGATGTCGGCATATTTGGTTGAATAGAAGGAAAGAGAAGAGAAAAGTACTAAGCAATAATTCTAGATCACAACATTGACTACGTAATTTTCCACAATTGTTTTATCACTTTATGTGGTTGGAAGGGAAGAGAAACTCAGAAAAGTACTACGCAATAATTCTAGATCACAACATTTATTACGTAATTTTCCACAATTATTTTATCACTTTATGTTTTTTTTTTTTTTTTGAGAATCTTTTATCACTTTACTTTATGTGGTTGGCCGTGATCTATGGAGAAAAAAATAGTGAGTGTTAGGTTTTTTGATCTCTCTAAACTAGATTGTTTAATCTAATTAATTAATTAAGTAAATACTTAGATTTTTTATTCAGATTTAGATTAAAACAATAAAGTCATATCATGTAAAGCAGCAAAAAATAAAGAATACAATAATATGATCGTCTAGGAGAACTAAACCGGTAAAAAATCTGAGGATGATTTAACTTAGCTATTTTCAAGGTAAAAATCAAATCCACTATAGAGAATCGAAGTTTACAATAAGACTTAGACTACTAACATTTTATTGCTACCACATGTAGAACTTATTGACACGACCACGTACAAGCTCCGAATCCACGAACTCATTCTCTATTAGGCCTTTGCAACATAAGCACTCACACTTGTGATTTTGAGATTCTACTCAAAGGTTTATCAACATAAACTCTCATGTTTGTGACTCCAAGACCATCCTTGAAGGTTTAGATCATCAGCACCTTTAATGACTAGAGAAGGTAGCAATTTCTACAATACCGGATCTTGAGATTTTTCAAGGAATAATACTGGTAGAAGATATGAGAGAGTTTTTTGGGTACAAAACCTTAGATACAAAAAAGGCACACTCTTCTCTCTCTGAAAATCTTATAAAAACGTGCTTAGGGTTTCCTTTATATACTAGAAGAAGTAGATTTGAAACTTTAATTCTTTTGGGCTTGAACTGCTGTTCGGGCTTAATTAATTCTGCAGATACGACTCTCGATCGATTGAGCCTATCTCTCGATCGATCAAACCAGGCAAATTCTGAATTCTTCCTTTTACAGCTTGTATGTTCTTGAATCTTGACTTGAATCACCTTGAACATTGTCTAATAATACCTATGAACTTTAGGATCTATATCTAGACAAGTTTGTATTCACGATTTGCCAATTATTCTAAACTTTTAGAACCTAACAGCGAGTTCATATGAATATGATAAGTAGATAATTACAATCTGCTATATAAAATAGTTGTGAAAATAATGTGGTAAGACCCTGTTTGGTTCTAAAAAGCGATGTATTCACTTTTCATTTTTTCTTTTCTGTATTCAAATTCTAAAATTGAATATAGAAAAAAGAACTCATTTTTATATGTAAGGGTGTTTGATAAATTGTTTTGAATACATAATTTGAGTATAAAAGATAAATTTTTTTGAATACATAATTTGAGTATAAAATTCACCATACACGGTTTGACATTGTTTTCTAATTTTTTTTTCAAAGTCACTTTTTTCACTTACACACACTCACATCAATCAGGTGGGGCCCTTTGCATTTTCACAATATTTATGGAATTGCCATTGTATTAATTTTCTATGAAAATGAAAACACTGATTAGGGACTAAAAGTGCATTTACGCCACTTTTTTATTATTGTCGGGAGCCTCTTATTAACGAATATCCAGGTAAGTTCTTTTACCCTCCACTAATTTTTCAAATATTTAATAAAGAGAAATGTATGTTCATAATATTTTTACAACAAATCCTTAGTGGTAGATTGTTACTAACTGTTTTTGGTGGTAAAAAAGTAATTTTAGTATGCGTTTAAATTATAACTAGTAACAACAAACCACCTAGGATTTGTAGTGAAAATATTATGTTCGTTGCATTTCTCCTTAATAAATTCTCTAAAAATCTTGTAACTTAATTGATATTTTCTTAGGAAACATGTTGGTCTAAGTGATACATCTTCGAGTACAAATGTCTTGAAAGTTGGGGATAGAGGTCAAGGCCGGCTAAACAATAGATGCAATTAATGTAATCGCCTAAGGCCCCCAAATAAAAAAAGACCTCCACTTGTGTATATATATATATATATGTAGTATTTATCTATATAAATTCTCTAAAAATCTTGTAACTTAATTGATATTTTCTTAGGAAACATGTTGGTCTAAGTGGTACATCTTCAAGTACAAATGTCTTGAAAGTTGGGGATAGAGGTCAAGGCCGGCTAAACAATAGATGCAATTAATGTAATCGCCTAAGGCCCCCAAATAAAAAAAAAGGCCTCCACTTGTAAATATATATATGTAGGGTCAGTTTTTGCGGCCCATGCCCAAGGAGGTATGGATTCGGAGCCCACCGAGCCTAAAACAATAAATTTTGTAGAGAGTGGGTGAAAGGGCTAGGCTAATAATGAAAATAACAGTATTGAACAGCAACACCAATGGGAGGAGTTGAATTAATGTGCTCTCGGACTAATATGAGTACTCTGTCCGAAGAGATGTTTTTCATTGATAATCCAAGGTTACAATTCCTGGAACTACAACCATCTAATATATCTTTTTTCTCTCCCGTTTTCCGATCCCCCACTATCAGAGGCACCATTTCCTTATATAGCATTGCCTTCTTCCATCTCCTCCGTCCACTTGTTCATCATCCAGGCACCCATTTGAGTGTATGTCCCATCACCCCATTTTTAGCCTTATGTGAGTGGCGGTAGCTGAGAATGCACTGTTCAGGGGTCTTATCCACATAAATGCGGCCAGGAAGGTAGGTGCCGTGCATTAAATGTGGTGGTTGAAGTATGCCTCCTTGATATTTTTCTGTTCCCGTTATCTTTATGTGTATCCGAGATTCCTCTCCTTCTTGACACTTGTCAAATAGATCACTTGAATCTCCCATGCTCGCGTTGAGTCAAATCTCTTCGGATCCGAGGATGCAGGACTACTCGGACCATGAGCATCACCTCGGATGGTATACGTGCTCACCTCAAGGCATCCCCCTTTGTAGTGGGCCTGACCGAAGGCCTCACCTCCTCGGACGAAGAGTGTTCCTCATTCAGGGCCTTGGGCCCAAATAAGTCGGGTTGGGTTCTTCTCCCCCCACAACATATATATATATATAGTAGTTATCTACATATTAAAAACCCATAACAATTTACTACTTTGAATTTGTTGTGAAAATTTTGTAGATGTAGCATTGCTAAAAAATAAAATAATAAAATGTCATACCAAGATCCACCATAACTAAAATTAAGGTATTGATAAAATATCGTGACATTTATTGTATTCCTGACTTTTTTAAATTTCCTCATTTATATTTTGTAGACAAGCATATAGTCTTTGTCGTTACTCTCTTAGTTAAACCCTAACAAAATCTTATGATTCCTAGAATATTTTATTGTGTAATATCTAAAATGTCTCACTAAATTTTAAAGTCCCAAAAATTTTCTTCATGTATTTTGCATTTTATATGTTAGTTGTACTTAGAAAGTAAAAATGGTGATGTATAGTATTGTATCTGGGGAAATTATTGAGTACTCCCGAAGTATCATAAATGCATACCTCCCTCTTAAATCTTTAAGATTTATAATTTTATCTAATAGAAAATTCAATGACATATGTCTTTTGTTATCTTATTCTTTTTCTTTTTTTCTTTCTTTCTTTAAAATTTGTTCATTAAAATTTAAGTAAGCTAAACATCGTAATTAGACTCATAAGATCATAAAAAAGGAAGTATGAATAACAAAATATTTATTGCAAATGGTTGTAGGTATTTAATTTAATGAAGAGTTTCAATTGTAACCTATAACATCATTTATTGCGAAAATTTAAACATTGTGATAACTTAGTTGTCTATTGTTGGAAGATAAAGACATTTGTTATCATCCTTAGTAGAATTTTTTTGCGAGTAGATACTGTTTTTAGTAAATAGGTTTTAAGAAATTATCATAGTAAATTAGCATAGTAAATAGATGATAATATGTTAAATAACTGTTCTAAATTTAAGTACATAATTTCTTACTACTTAAAAAAAATTCTATCTTAAATTTTCTCACTCATGGGGCAGCAGGTGCAAGGCACGTGCAACCCCTACTAGTTATTAAAAAATAAGGAAATGTTAAGAAGCACCTTGCAGCATAAGGTACTAGTTAAAGTTTCTTTAATGTAAATCTATATAACAAAAAAAAAAATGACATAAAAATATTTTTAAAGTTGAAAAAATAACATAAAGTTGCACCCAAAAAAAAAATTGTTAGAATAAAAAAAAGAAGAAAAAAAAAAGGTGATTGTTAACGGGCACATTGTGGTTAACACAACCTTGTTAAAAAAACAAGAAAAAGAAATTTTATATAGGAATTAATGTCGATAAGGGTTCGTTTGGTTGAAGGGGTGGAAAAGTAGGAGCATAGAAAATGGTGGGAGGATGGAAAAGAGAGAGGAAAGAAAAAAATTGGGTAAACTACATATTTGGTCCCTATTCTTTACATCATATTTCAATTTAGTCCATAACCTTTCAATTGTGTCAAGTTGGTTCCTAATCTTTCAATGTCATGCTAATTTAGTCGTCATGCTAATTTAGTCTTTGCCGTTATATAGTGGATGGAAATGTCTTATGTGTCAAATGATCTAAAAAAAATTGCCACATCATTTGCCACCTAGACTAACATGTCAGTATTTTTAATTTTATTTTATAAAATGTCAGCATAATTTTAAATTAAAAAAGAAAAAGAAAAATAGCAGTTGGTAATAATGTCACTGCATTCACAAATTGCAACATTTAATTCAATCACCTATCCGATTCTCAACCCAAAAAAAAAAAAAAAAAAAACTTTAAACTTATGAATGTGGTGTGGGACATTGACGACATTGCTAGTTTGAAATATCATCGAGTTATTGCTAATTGCTATATGAAAATGTTGCAATTTTTGAACGATCGTAAAGATTGGAAATAAAATTAATAATTATTGCAAAAATTGTTAACTTATAAAACGTACGTAAACATTGGTTTAGGATTGTCTTTGAGCCTCATCCAGCATTCCATGATCAAAGCAAAGATCATTTGATGACTATTTGAGTCTTATAATAATCTATATATTACTAAAAGCTGAAGCGTAGCATTTATTGTTGCTACGCTCCAGTTGAGCCACATAAGCGTCCACCTCATTATCATTTTCTTTCTAATTTTCTTATAATTATTTTTAACATTTACTTTTTATTTTACTTTAATATTTACACTTTTTCCAACCTTTTTCCATCCTTATCTTTTCATCTCCCCACTACCCTCTACATAAATATCATTCTTCTTCTTTTCATCTCCCCACTACCCTCTACATAACTATTATTCTTCTTCTTTCTCTTCGTCTTCCTTTATTTTGTCTGTTCTTATTCACATTGTCTTTCTATAAATTGGTAACTATCTATTCCATTCTATGCATGATTTTTTCTCATAAAAAAGGTTCACTCTCTCTCTCTCTCTCTCAATTTTTCTATGAATTTTTTATATTCTTCTATTTATGCCAAATTACTAATCTTTGGGAATCCTTTCTTTTCTTTTTTTCTTCTTTGTTTTTCTACTCTAGAATCATTATGCTCATTTCTCACTTAATTTAATCGGGTAGTTTGCAGGAATTCAAAAAAAGGTTCTCTCTCTCTTCCTCTCTCAATTTTCAATGAATTTTTTATACATTCTTCTATTTATGCCAAATTACTAATCTTTGGGAATTATTATTATTTTTTCTCTACACTAGAATCATTATGCTCATTTTCTCACTTAATTTAATCGGGTAGTTTGTAGGAATTCAAGTAAAGCTAGACAATAAGGAATTTTACAGCATTGGAGAATGCCTAAATATATACCAGTCAAAAGTTTAAAATCAGCAAATTAGTGGAGCTATGACTAAGCTTCAAACAGGATTGATGGTATTGCCAATGTTCTTTAATTAGCATCCTTATTTCTATTTCTCTATATATGTTTCCTAGAATTAGTATTAGTCTCATTTTTATTTTCTTTATTATATTCTAGGCAAACCAAGAGTTCTTTAAAACTCCACATTGGTTAATGCCATTTAGATTTGGTTTTTTAAATTGTTTTTTTTTTTTT